>NC_049208.1:28786286-29086286 GCF_013347855.1 Anguilla anguilla
ACGAGAGAGCATGCATATTCATGAGCGCTCACGAGCGACTTGCGGATGACATGCAGGGCGCGTTGCGGATTGTGCATTGTGCTTGAATTCATTAGGCATGGACGCTTGTGAATACTAGGTACTGCACGGATGCTTGTGAATATTAGGTACAGCCCGGACGCATGTGAATTCTAGGTACAGCACTGACGCTTGTGAATACTAGGTACAGCATGGGTGCTTGTGAATACTAGGTACTGCACGGATGCTTGTGAATACTAGGTACAGCACGGACACTTGTGAATACTAGGTACAGCACGGACGCTTGAATACTAGGTACAGCACGGACGCTTGTGAATTCTAGGTACTGCACGGATGCTTGTGAATACTAGGTACAGCACGGGTGCTTGTGAATACTAGGTACAGCACGGATGCTTGTGAATACTAGGTACAGCACGGATGCTTGTGAATTCTAGGTACTGCACGGACGCTTGTGAATACTAGGTACAGCACGGACGCTTGTGAATACTAGGTACAGCACGGATGCTTGTGAATATTAGGTACAGCATGGACGCTTGTGAATATCAGGTAGGACTCTGTCTCTAGTCGCGCTAACCTGCCATTGGTAGGGAACTGCTACGCGAGTTCCTCCGTCTGCTGCCGCATCACAGCGACGCTGGCTAGGTAGACGCTCGGAGGCGGTCCTCTCAGTCTCGCCCAGGTCACTCAGGGTCATTTCGGCTGGTGCTGCTTGGATCATTAAGCATGACCCGGCACGGGGAGAGCGCCATTGATTATGACATGGAAGAGTTCCCTGGTCTGCCGGGTCGGTCAGTTTGTTTGATAGGGAAATAGACTGCGGGAGTCAATTACGTGCATGTAGCGTGGAGAGAGAGTTCAGTATTAGGACTGAGCCAATGGACGAAGTGAAAAGCCAGTCCTATCACATGGGATGAGTGCTTTCTGTGGCACATCGCATCACCCAGCCCTGTATACGGGATGGGATTAAAGCACCTCCTGAGCAGAAGTGTATCAGAGGCTGCCTCTGGTCCACACACACAGCTGTGTGATGGATTGCCCTTCAGTCCTGCTGTCCTCTGAATTTTATTTTGTTGCCACAAATGGTCATTTCCCCACTCGCAGTACAAAGAGCTGTGTACGACAGACACTTCAATGCATCCGAACGAACTGTAGCCGAAAGGTTGCAGTTGGAGCGCTGCTGTTTTAGTCTTGCGCGAGGGAGGTTCTTGGATAGCTTGAGCAAATAGCCTGCAGAATGATTTTGAGTTTAATTTTGTGGAGGGAAAAAAAATCTTTAAATTTGCCCTAAATAAAGATTTTGCCTTGGCCATGATTTAAACTTTGTTCACTGAGGAAATACCGCAGAAACAGTTGAAGTGTCAATTTCACAGAAACATAAACCTGCAACACCAGAGCTACCATTAATCCTGTGATTATAAATTTATATTGTTCTGTAAACCACAATGACTTGAAATATGGACATCTATGGTGGTATATTCAATTTGTATAGAATTAGAGTAACATCTGTTTGTCAAATATCCAATACTCGGTGCACTACCCCTTATTTATTTTCATGTTGTTGTGGGTTTTTTAAGCTGTCAGTGTACTCAGTTGTTCTGTCAATGTCTTTTTGCGTCGTTTCTGTTTGTTTGTTTTGCTGTGATCATTCTATGGAGGAATTTCTTATGTCAATCATTTCTCTGTCAATAAAAATAGGTCAGGAAAAAAGAACACTGGATTTTTGTGGGGAAAATACATCAAAGATAACTTTTTATTATTATATTTTTATTTTTGTTGCCTATTATAATACATATGTGAATCTTCAAAACAAAAGGTAGAGACATTTGGGCAGGAGAGGGAAGGTTGGAAAAAGCAAATTCAAATAAACAAAATGAAAATAAATAATAAATGAAAGAAATGTATTTTGGATACAGCACAGTGCAGCACAGCAGCTCACTAACAAACAAAAAAAATCAGTCCCTTCACAACTTTGACCTCTCCAAAACTAGTATCATTCAAATACATCACAGCCCATCCCAGCCAGTCCTCTAGGATTGCAACCACAGATTGCAATCCATTTTGAAGTCACAGTATGCAATTAAATAGACCGTGTGAGCAAATATGAACATTTGATAACAACTGGTGTACTACATAATAAGATGGAACAAAATGTTCTCAAATTATTTCCCTTGAGATGCACAATCAAAGCATGGAGTTTCTTGTCCCAACCATAAGTTGTACCAAGTTATACAGAGGGCATTTAAACATTTGTTTAGAATTTCTTACGACGAGAAACAATAGAACTAATATAAGCAAGAGATATAACAATGGCAGCGCCAAATTAAAGGAGTGAAGAGCCTGAGGTAAAAGGAATGAGGTGTCTCAAGGAATGCGCAATTTCAGGTAAAGGACATTGATAATTCATAGGAATGTAACAGGACTGATCATTGGCTTATTAGAGAGGTCAAGAGTTTTTTAAAATTTAAATTAAATAAGGGTGGCATTACAGAGTGGGTGAAAAAAAAGACAGAGGTGAGCCTTAATGGAGAATAATTTCACTCACATTTGTTGGAAATCTTGTTTTAGTTGCTCAGAGGTGGTTCACCTGTGGGCCCTGAAACATGGGACAAGGGAACATCTGTTATCTTGGGACGCTATGTTGTTGGACAAACAAGGATTCATTAAAGTTTTGTTTATTTTCTGAATCCTGCGGCTTCAACAGTCAATGCCCTTGTTAAAATGTTTAGCACTCTGAATACTGAACACAGGGGGTATTGTGTGCTAGAACCCCTCACTTACCCTACATATAAATATATATTTTAAGTCAGTGGTCTCAAACTCGTTGCCATGGAGGGCCGTGTGTATGCAGGTTTTCATTCCGACCAATTAATGCTGCCTTAATTGAGTCCAATTACTCATTCAGCCATATGCATTTAACTGCATTGAAGCACAGAATATAAGCAAGTTTTTATTTAGACAATGTGGGTCACTATAGACTTCGGGTCACCATTATGTGCAAACCTGCATCCCTAATTCAGCAAATAATTGAACTAATTATATAATCACTGACTTTGAGACCACTGTTTTAAGTGATATAATAACTATTGTTGAAAATGACAATTATCAATTAAATTACTGAGTTCATTATTAGGTCAGTCTACAGTAAACAAATGGATTCAACCAACAAGTCAACACAAACTCTATATCAGGTGTTAAGATTAAATAATTGAATTCAATAAGAAGCAGTCGATTAAAATAATGAATTGAAATCATACATTCTTTATTGAATGCAGGCTCACTAGTTCTAAATTACAAAACAGGACAATTACAAGACATTAAACAATTAATATGAAATTACCAGAAAACAGAGAGAGATCGGTAAGCCAGACCTCACCAAAGTATTACCCTCTTCCAGGTTCAGTGCTGTAGGATGAAGTAAACAATTTAAAAGACACAACCAAGGACCCACCACCAAAATAAAAAGAGAAAAATAGTTCTTCTCCAAGGCTCCGAAACCAGGCTCATTTATGACAAGGATTGTGCTATCTGACTGTGCACTTATTGATTAAAGTGAACTTAGGTTGTTTAAAGCAGGGCTAAGTGCTGTGATATTATTATCAAGAGATTCCTGAAAGAACTCTTTCTAACAAGAACAGATATGAATATGTTAGGATGTTATTCGGTTCAGCTCTTGAATATCAATAAAATGCATTGAGGTTTTTCTCTGCTTCTACAACAGGGTGATATTTGTAGATGGATAATTGTCAAAGCCAGCCAGTTGTAACCTTCGCCTTCAGTCAAAATAGTTTGCATGTAACAAAATCAAATCATACCATGCTGGTTTCCACATGGAATTGGAACGGTTCTAAAAACTGAGATTTCAGCTATCAGACCTCAACAGTCATTATCTATATAGACAAAATTTTCACTCAGTGATTTTAATTATGTCACAGATTGCATTCAACCTTAAAAGTAGTGTGAATCTTGACGCATCTGTAGCCACACTGGACTGATGGCCCCGTAAATAGCTTTGTCCTCTGGTTTGTCTGTTTTGAGGTGGTACCCATAGATCACCTGCCTAGATTAGGGTATTGGCATGAATTTACCCTAAGGACGTTTGTAGGGACTTTAAACTCCAGGTGGGGAGGGCCTCGGATTCTGTAGATTTTGGGGTTTCCTTTCAATCCGCAGGCAATTTAGGACTTGTAAACAAGGGTTTTAGACTCTATCAGTTACGTAAGTGATCAATTATATTAAAAACAAACAAAAAAAAATGTATGGACGTATTATCAATTTATATTGCTGAATCTTTACCACATGTATTGAGGGAATTCAGTACCATTTAACCAATGGAGAACTAACCTGCAATTTTTGGATAGCAAACCTGGTTCCCAGCACTAAGCTACTCTTGCAATACCTGAAACTTATTTATATGCACTTTGTAAGCCACTTTGGATAAGCTTGTCTGCTAAGCACCTAAATGTAAATAACCGTAGTTGTGGTTATGCGACTGATCTAACAAGTAGGATATTAAAGTTGTGCCAATGTGATGGAGAATTCCGTGTGGTCAGCTAAGTTTGTTGTCATGGTGACGTTGTCATGGGGATATACTCAGATCCATGCTGCGGTTGTCATGGTAACCAGATACCACGGGAGACAGGAGGTGGGAGGTGATGGGGAAATTTAGGAAAGGCAGCGGGTTGAGATAGGGGATACACTGTAACTAACTCATGCAGTCTCATGCAGAAGCCTGTGCCACGCTGACTGACCTGAGCTTAGTTCAGTAACTGAGGAGAAACACCTTCTAACCTGCTATACAATGCTGCATTAAAAGCTTAGAACACTGAAAAGTATTTGTCAGAAAAGTTACTTTTTTACTGCTCTCTCTCTTTGTCTCTCTTCATGCCCCCCTCTCTTTTTTGCTGACTGTACTCCATTCAATCAACAGGAAGCCCGCATGTATATATCTTTACCTGAGGCCCTGTCTTGTGAGTGGTAGGTCTCACAGAGCTGCACGACTGCAGGCATGCCACAACGCCTGTTTCTTTCTCTGTTCTATTTAACAGATTTAATCGCAGCTAAGAACAGATTTAATCGCAGCAAATGGCTCCTTATGCTACTCATTTCATTGCTAATTGCCATGCTGTGTTTATGTGCCCTGAGGTAGCCATGACAGCAAACACTGCAGATCCCCTTTGCTGATAGGAGTCTGCAGTCCCGTCCCGCGTCTCGGGAAGCTCTGAGGTTCTCTCGATGCCGGTGTGACACCCAGAGGCGCAAAACCTCTAAGCTTCCCATTGTTAGAAAGGAGGACTCATTAAAAATAAAACACACAAGTCCAATTCAGAATGCACAGAGAGAAAGGGGGAGTGGAGAAACAGAGAACGTGAGAGAGAGAAAGTATATGGGGGTTCTGTGCCTTTTGGGGTTGGATTTCAAGATGTTTTCGGATAAGCTGAGCTCTGTGTGTGTTCTTTTCTCTTTTTCTTTTTCTTTTTATTAAGGTCCCGATTAACACCAGTATCATTATACAGTGGGTGGAAAATCTGGCAACCCTATGACCAGCGTCAGACATCAATGACTGTCAGTCTAAATAAGGGACACTTTCATGCCAGTGAAAGGATTCCTTAGCCGGAATATCGACACAATCCTGGCTACATGCAGGGTATAAGAAATACAGCATTGCTCCCTGCCATTACCTTTGGTGTATATATGGCTGCATTTATGGATTGGAATGGGGTGTAAATTCAAGCTGGGGTCATCCACATAGCTGGCGACAGTAGGAGGTTCTGGTGCAAGAGATAAAAATGGGGCATGCTTGTGGTTTGTGGAACACGTCCTCTGCTCCTGTCTATCCGTCTCCTTTCTTCTTTTCTGTTTTGATAGATTACCACAGCTGCAATTGTATGCACAATGTTGAGAATACTAAAAATGTCCTTGGCACAGCTCCACAAAGGACTTGTAAATGTGTGTGTACATGTGTGTGTGTGTGCACGTGCACATGTATTTGCAGTTCACCTGCCCTTTTTTTTGACCTGCCTTTTCCCAAAAAGATGCCTTCTCAACAGCTTATTGTCTCCGGTCTTGCAGGGAGGGGTTGGCACAGGCTTGTTGTCTAGCTTAATTTATGATGCTGTTAAGAACCTTTTGTCTTTTGAAATATAGAATGTTTTGGCCCACAAGCTATCCAACCTTTCTGCGTGCATGGCTCACTGTTTGTCAGATGTTTACTCTTGTTATGTCTTTGAATTAGATGTTGAATGTCAACAGTGGAGCGACTGGCGGTTGGCTTGGGTTATATTCATGGAGGACAGCAGTGTCAGGTCAGCCTGAATTTCCACGCATGGACAAATCTAGTCATGTGCAGCGACCTGGTTTGATCTTACTTAAGGAAAGTTGCCTTTGTTGATTGTGGTGGTGATGCTGACAACAATGTCCAAGCGCAGGAGAGAGTGAGTTGAGATAAAGTGTGTTGCTTTTGTGGAAAACAAATTGAGAAATGTTATCCAAATGTTTGGATAACTGACTGTGGCTGGTTGTAACTTGTCTTCCTGGAAATACACTGATGTAACTGCGCCGAATGCTTCCACAGACTGACTGTGCACTAATGATACTGACTCACTGCCAAAATGTCCTGCATGTGGGAAATAAGCCAATAAGAATTGATGAGCTGTTGTGAAAGTCAGAGACTTTATGATTTTGAGAGCTTGGATGTCGGTGCTTAAATTGATAAGCGCTCCCTCCCCAGAGTCATTCAGCGACTGAAAGGACCCAGAGAAGAGATTTCAAAGACCGTGAAAGTCAGTACCAAACCCGAAATGCAGACCATTATCACTGTGTTGAGTGTGTATGGGTCTAGAGGACTATAAACTAATCATTAGACTCCTGGAATGAAAAGTTTGTTTAAGTTAATTTATGTCACTCCATCTGCCCAATCCATTGTTTTATACAATCCTTTTCCTGAATTTGTTTAGAGTTCTTTGAGACATGAGATTTTCAATTGTCCCTGATTTTGGCTGGCAAGAGGCCAAGAAAACTTTCCAGAAATGCAAACATATCCCTGATTTTGAGCATGTATTGTTACTGTGTGCAAACACCTGTCAGTTAGAAGGTCCACAGAGGACTCTGAGTGAAAGAAAAAACCCTGTCCAGGAAGGATGGGGAGGAGTCATTTTTTCAGAGCTGTCACTATGGGAAGTTTTGGGGGTGGGTGGGGGGAAAAAATTGCATGTTAATGCAATCTGGCTCTATCTGGAAATAAAGCGGTAAGGCGGAACATGAATACCTCTATGGTACAAGGATAGTCTAGGATGGCACAAGGAAAATTGAGCTCTTGATACTGTGTTTAAAACTTGACCAAGGCGATAATAATGGGGCGACAATGGGAATGATGATGGTGATGATAATGATGACAATGATGATGACAGTCATGGAATGAAGAGAGGCCATAAAAAGTTGAAAGTATATATAAGTTTAGTACGGTTAGATCAGGGGTGCCCAATATGTCGATCGCGATCGACCAGTCGATCGCAAAGGCCATACTGGTAGATTGCAGTGTAATTTAAAAAAAATGTGTCTAATTCTTCTCGCTATCATCCCATTTCCCTACGGCTTCTGTCTGACAGACAGGTACACTTGATTGGCGTGAAATGTGGCCAATCTGCTGCTGTTGAAAACTTTGTTACATGCATGCCCATTCATTCATGGTATGGTCATGTAAATGTCCAATATTGATATTGTGATATTGGTCTAATGATTTTACTTTCATGCCAATACAGGTTTCTATACAATTTGGCTTACATTTTTATGTGATAGTAACAAACCTTTCCAATCCAGTTGGTGCAGGGCAATCATGGTGGTGAAATGATCTGGTACATTTTAGGTTTCGCTTGCAATCCAATGGACAATGGTGTTTTAAATATAAACTGGGATTTTCTTTGTCCACGAATGATGCTGGTCTAACAATTTAACTTTTATGCTAATACAGCTAGCCTACAATTGTAGCTACTTGATTTTATAAATAGAAAGTACTCACATGGTACTGGAAAATGTAGGCTAGTTAAGCTAGTAGCTCTGCCCAACACTAGCTATAGTACTCTTCTATATACATACACACAATACAAGTAAGTATATGTGACGTCTTCAACTGGATTATTTTGTCCTACCGTTCTTAATAAAATTGCGTGCAGCCCCTATCCAACAATTTTTTTATTTTTGTTTTTTGCTTACACTACAAAAACAAAAAAAACTTTAAGAATGAAAACAAAACCACACGCTTATTGTACACTTGAGCTGAAGTGGCCAGGTGGTGTTGACAGGGAGATTATATCATGTTATGCAGGAATGAGAATGGTACTCCTAATACAGAGTTGAGCCATTCAGTACCATAAACGTGATTACCTTTCAGTGGTTTCAGCTGAATATACTGAGACCTGGAATGGCTTGAAGAGCTATAACTTGGGAATGCTAGTTCCATCTCTGCTGTTGTAGACATTATAGTGCTAGAACCTGGATCAAGAATTGATGGCAAGGTCTGATCAGTTTATCAGGACAGATCTGGACAGAGTGTGACCATATATACTATGTTAGAGTTGAATTAACACTGGACATTTTACTGTGTAGAAAGCAGGGTGGTGCTGATACCTGTTGGCTTTCAAATTTGGATTCAGTGTCATTATTTGCAGAATCTGCTCATGTTCAAGTTTTTGAGTAAGAAAAAAAATCGACTACCTTCTCTCAACTAGATATACAGCGCCCAAACATCTTGTAAAAAAATAAATATATAAAAATACAATTATAGTCGGCTGGCTGTATTTGGAGAGACGTTTCCTGTAGCACTTATATTTTTACTTTATTTTCTATTAAGGAGAGTTGTCATGAGTGTCTATTTGACAGCAGCAGTAAACAGCCAAGGGACAAGCACAGTATTAGAGACAGAAAAGATGAAATGGTGAAGATCAGAAGCGATTGTTTCAAAGAGGGGGCTGGGTCCACATTACAGGGCCGATGTGAGGCTTAACTGCGGCAGGTGAGAACATCAGAGTCAGGGAGAGTAGGGAGTTGTGTGTGTGTGTGTGTGTGTGTGTGTGTGGGGGGGGGGGGGGGGGGGGGGGGGGAAGTGGGTGGAAGGTTGCAATGATGGGACAGTGGGAGTGGAGACATCTGTGACCTTTTGACATAGCTGAACTGTGAGGGCACCAGAAGTAATAGGAAGATGGTGGGGGGAATGGAAATGTCCTGTGGTGTCTTTGCAGTCCTGTCACTCTTTGTCAATCCCGCTCCTGGCAGGAAGTGCAGATTTCTACACACTACAGGCATGTCAGTTCATCAGCAAACAAGAAAAACACAAGACCTTGACCCGATCTGAGCCTCTTGAGGGGAAGATCTCCGCATTCTTGTGATCCTAACTGACGTGAAGGTCACATGCCAGCATGCATACTCGCAAGCTGTTACACACAAATGTATGAATGTGTGCACATGCACACACACACACACACACACACACTCACGGGCATGCACACACATGTGCGCATGCACACACACGTACACGCACACACACATACACACTTTCACACACACGCATACACACTCACACAGAACTTGACATGCTGGCACGTTCGACAGCATCAAGGTTTCATCCCAGCTGATGGTGGCCTGATCGCTGGTCCCTGGGAGCAGATCAAACACATGTGCCTGTAATGGTGGCACCCCAGAAGCCCAAACTCCATCCTGCTTTTTCAGCAGCTTGATGGCCCCTGTGTAACAAAGAAAAAGGAAAAAATGGGCAAAGGAGAGAAAAAATGGCAATAAGCTAATAAGGAAGTAAAAATCCTGGCAGCAGATCAAAGCTTTCCCTCACCACAGTGCTGGAGACAGAGCAAGGAGTTGAAAGAGAGGCAAAGTACAGATTTGGGGAGGTAAAATTAGGCTGTAAAGGGAAAGAGGTGTGGAGGGATGAATAGGGAGCACTTGCGGGGATCTTCAGTTCAATTTTACAAACCCATTCTTTTTTTCAGCATTTCCCCTGCCTCGTGAATGAGACTCCTTAGGGGCTGCAACTGCCCAGGTCAGACAGCTACTCACAGGGAAAGAACTCAGACAGGAAGCGCTCTAGGTGACAGGTGACATGTTTTTGCTCTGGAGTGATTTTTCTATCCATTTGCCCAGTTAATGAGTCACTTTGCTTCCGATTCTAATCTGGCAAAACGTGCGTTGTTTTTTTTTTAATCTCTCCAGTAAAGGATAAGATCGTCATTTATGTAATTAGACAGCATTCAGTATATAAACATCCAGTCATTACCATATAATTCCTTATAATTGCATGGTGGATAATTGCATATTTTCTTCCACAGTGCTGTGTAGTGGCTATTCTCATTATATGAAAAAGACTGCAATTAAAATAATATTATTTAAATGCACAAATAAGGTCCACAAGGCCATTTAGTCTGTTTGGTGTACTGTCTGCTTTAGTCAAGCAATTCAAGACTTCTAACAGTCCAAAAGTAGCATAAAGGACTAAAAAAGCAGAATAAAAAAAGTGCTGGCTTAGACACAGCGTTTTTCATTTTCTCAGTTTTTAAACACAGTATAACCTGTGTAGGATCTATTATAATCCTGTCACAGCCAGATATAAAATGAAATGGCTGGTTTTAAGTACAATTCTCATGGGTTAGATGGCAGTACCATACCTCGAACATGCAAGCAAACCTCTGGGTTACAAGTCCAGTTCCTTAACCACCCTTATTAACCAGGGCTGCGTTTCCCAGAGCCTCCTTAGCGCTACGTGCGTCGTAAGGTATACCTTAAGGTCTTCATTTAGTTGTCAAGCTGTTTTCCAGAGCCTCCTTGGCTAAGGTACCTTCTGAAAGGTATACCTTTAGAAGGGTGGTCTGAGGCACTCGTAGCTGTCCCTTAGCAATGCACTCCACTCATTAGGCCAACATTTTGCTTTTCAAATCGACAGTTGTACTATAGTGCGCATCTTCATGCACAAATGACATAGATAGTTTGATATTAACTTTATGAAAATTAATTATCCAAACAACGTTTCTGTGCATAGCACATCATGAGAATGTTGTCGTTTCACCTGTCTATTCCCATCATGATGGTAATAAAGTATAGGGCCTATCCATAATACTTATCCAATTTGTGAAAAAAATAAGCTCATTATTTTTATGTAGTGGAGCTAACTGAGGATATAGCTTTTCTGACTGTCTGGTTAGGCTACAGTAGCCTGTACCCCTACTATAGGCCTATATTTAACAGATATTAGGCAAACTTAACAGATCTAAATGAGGCCGGCTGAAAACTAATCAAGAGGGCGGCACCTGCTATATCTAGGCGATCATTATCGGGCTGAGTTATACCACATTATGGCTGCATTAAAGTGTATTGTTGCTCTGAACCGAAGGCATCGCCATCCATGTAGCCAATTGGTTTATGTGAATCATTTCATAAGGACCAACTTTAATCCACTTGATGTCCTCTCAGACAGTGCCATCCTGGCTAAATACCGACTGCCATGGATGGAAATAGTCCAACTGCTTGAAATTGTGTCCCCGCACATTTCAAGGGCCACCCTTTGCAACTTCACCCTCAGCCCAGAGGTCCAGCTCCCGGCAGCTTTGCGGTTTTATACAGTGGGCGGTTTTCTGGAGGTGGTGGGAGACGGAAACGGGCTCAGCAAGGCTTCGATATCACGGAGTGTGGAGGCCGTCACCAACATCCTTGTGCGTCATGCCCAAGCGTACATCGAGATACCTGCAAGGTGAGAGGAGATACAGCAGGCACACACCAGGGTTTCCACGCTGTGGCTGGCATTCCCCAGGTGATTGGACTGGTGGATGGGACCCTAATCCCTGTGTCCAACCCATCCATGGATGACCAGATCTTCATCTGTCGGAAGGGGTATTCTGCCATCAACACCCAAGTGGTGGTGGACCACAATGGGCTCATCGTGGACCTTGTTGTGTAGTGGCCAGGCAGCACGCATGACAGCTACATCTGGGCCAACTCAGCTGTGGGGCAGGATGCTGCCAGGGGAGTATTCGGCAGGGATTTTTTCCTTGGAGACTGTGGCTACCCCCTCCGAACTTACCTAATGACACCAGTGGTGAATCCTGTAACACAAGCTGAGCAGGATTTCAAGGATGCCCACATCTGCACCAGGGGCCTCGTTGAACGCACCATTGACCGTTGGAAACACCGGTTCCACAGCATTCATCGGTCAGCGGGAGGGCTGAAGTTCAACCCCACAAAGTGCTGTTCCGTCATCGTCGTAACAGCAATGCTGCACAACATTGCTGTGCGTGCACGAGCATGTATGCCTCCGGAGGATACTGAGGATGAAGAGGATGATGACGATGAAGGTGAAAACCCTCCTCCTGAACATCGTGCAACACTATATCACGCCGGTTTTCAGGCCAGGCAAAACATAATCAACATTTTTGCCTGAAGTTGGACTTGTTTGATTTTTCTCCACTTTTCCTTTGCAGTCACTAAACGGTCCATGTCCAGCACCAGTCACCCACACACTATCCAAACTCCCCTTCCAGCAATAAACCCACCATCCAAACTCCCTTCAATCAACCCCATTTCTCCCCACAATGAGCCCACTGTTATCCTTCAATGTGGCACCCATCAAATTAAAATGCTATAATTAGCCTACCAAAACTTAAACCAGCTAATCAAAGTTTGCATGTGTAACCCGCGTGCCTTACCCACAGAGATATTCTCCAAGCAAATGGTTTATGAACTGTTTCATCTTAACATAAAACATTCTAGGCAGACAAATTTATTTCCTATTGCAATGTTTGACAATGCAATAACTGACATGAAATACACTTGGGTCCAATCAGTTCCCTAGCAACAGAATTCCAGTGAAACCATCTATGGAAAACAAACATAGAACACAGGTGCTTTATTTGCAGAATTTAACAAAGGTCTCCACAAAAAGGAGCATGTTTTATGAAAGGAACAAAATATATGCAAACAAAAAAGGTGGTATACCTCTCCTTAAAAAAAAAAGCCTTCCCATCAACGGGGAGGTGGTCAGGGAATTGTCTCATCTGCAAGGGAAGAAAAGTTAATTAGTGAAATTGAATGGAATACATTGCAGGATAGGAACAGGACACTTTGATGGGCATGAACATGGAGGGCTTCTGAAACTGCACCTCTGCCAAAGCATGCTGCCTCTGCAGGAGGTCGAGTTTTGCTCTTTGTACTTCCAACATCTCCCGCTGGAGGTTGTTGGGCATCTCCAGCTGCGCCTCGATGCCCTGCAGCACCACCAGATTCTCCTTCTCCAACCGGAGAAGGTCTTCGCTGCAGCCGCAGCACACGACTCCCTGCCTTGACATTCCACCTGGCATTCGAGGTGTTCTGCTGCGGGCTTCTGTCAGGGGGGAGTCATGTGGGATGGGGGGAGAGCCACAGCGAGAAGGCAAGGAGGCATGCGAGCTTTGGGGTGGTGAGGAGGGCTCGGGGGCTGGGGTGGATGTCCCCTCGTCAGAGGGCTGGATGTCCCCTCGCCAGACCTGACATCAGTGCCCCCCAAGATGCCTCGGGAGGCCGTGTGGCCCTATGATTGACAGGGTCTTTTCCTCGAGTTTTGGCAAGACTGGCAAAGTCTTGCCATTTTTTCCTTACAACTGCCCACTCTCTGGGTGGACAGAAGCTGGAAGAAGCTATTTTCTTGGCTATCTATTCTTGGCTTTCTTGGCTTGGAGACATTATTTCGAAAACTACCAAATAGGACGTGTTGTTGTACTTCATCAAGGAAGATGTCCATTTCCTCCTTGGTGAAGGTCGCTCCTCTGTTTCGTCTTGCTTTTTCAGCCATCGTGTCTTCATATGTGCCATTACCCACGGGTTATTATATAGGCTGCATTAGCCAATCCCAGTGCACAATAAATTAAATTAGTAATTGGATGCACCTGCTATTAATTACACTAATCAGTGATCACACAAAACACAGCAATGAAACATCACGTTATGTCCCTTCTTTTACTTTCTTTAAGTGAGCCCCCTATAGTGTTATGATAAGGCCTCCTGTTCCTCCGAGCAAGGGCGAGTGGTTGAGGGAAGGAAAACCGCGAAAATGTAATACACCTCAGTCATGTCTGTTGCTGGAGCGGAGAATACTTGCCACATTGTTTGCTGGACAGACTAGGCTATCAAATGCTTTGGCAATATTTCATTTAATACGTCCTCTACACAACTGACCCAGGTTGAAATGTCGTTGCATACCCGGTATAGAATTAATCGTGATCAGTTTCCACAGACGCGCTTTTGCCTTTCATCTATGATCATTTTTGCACTGCAGAGAAAAGTCAGTGGGAATCAGTGGATATGCTGCTTCAGTTGCCTATATATTGTGCGACAAAAAACAAATTAACATTAGACCTTTGTTTCAATAAGCACAAAATACACCCATATGTAGCCTATATAATTTTCCTGGGCTTCCAAGAAGTCCCAGACTAAGTCCCAGGCTTATATATCCCGATTGATGCTCTTTATTTTATCTTTTGTAGCCTATATGTATTTACAAGGTCTCGTCTTGACTCTTAAAGAGATTAGCAGATGATCTTTAGTAGGCATAGCTTCCTCTTCTGCAATATTAGATAGATGTAAAATGATTATGACAACACTTGTTATATTAAAACGTCATTCATAAGCCTTTACAAGTGAGACAATCAATTTGCGTGGCATCGATTGATACACTTTTCAGCACCACAGTGAAGGCCAGCTCCAACTTACATCGTACCTTTGAAACTGTCCCTTAGGCAACTGCTAAGGTATAGCCTGGGAAATACTCGCAGAGAAGCGAGCTCCTTTTGAAAGGTATACCTTAGAAACCTTCGTAGAATGTTAGGGTACATCGAAACTGGGAAACGCAGCCCAGGTCATTACTCCTAACTACCATGCCACACAGTGGTTTTATGTGCATGCGCCTGTGTAATTATATGGAGTTCACAGTATGCGAAGTGAAAATCCCATTAGCGGAATGTGCCCTGCAGGATGGGCAAGGGGCTAGTGGACATACAGAATGGAGTTAAGGTCATTAGTCGGGTCCTTTCCACTGACACGTAGGCATAATGGAGAATTACTTGGAAAAGCCCTTAATAACTTCACAAAGAAGGTCCTTTTACATGAGAATTAATTTTTCTCCTAGATGCCTGGGCGCTGTAATTTGGTGCTTTAATTTAGCTCTTAATGTAAGCAGTTAAACTGCGGCTCGCGGTCCTTTCTCCAGCTGCTCTGAGTACGGCCTCCGGGTAATTTTTCTGGAGGAAAAGAGGAGGCAGGAGATGGAGGGAGAGAGAGGACGGCAGAGAACAAGAGAAAAAAGTGTGTTTGTGCGTGTGTGTGTGTGTGTGTGGGGGGGGGGGAGGGGGTATGTCATCCAAGGAATAGTTCCCTGAGGAAACTCTGTCTCTGTCCTTCATGGAGTTTGGCTGTAGCAATCTGTGTGTACTCTTTTGTTATCATGCCTTGATATGGGCTGCCCAAAACCTTTCCATGGGCTGACCCAACTCAATCCACCCCATGGTGCCCCAACCCACTGCGTACACACACGCACACACATACACACACACAAACAATTTACAACACATTCATGTCCATTGTGTCTGCGTGAAAATGTGTGAACCAATATATTGCAGCTGACAGGCAGTTATTTTACTTGTTGGAATAAAAAGGACAACGGTAATCTTCCATCCGCCCATTCTGGAGATAACAGCTACAGCGGTAGAGGCCAGGGGAGTCGAGAAATCATATTGAATTACCGACTGAAATATATGTCCTCTGAAGGTTAGAATTAAGATTGCAGGGAAATTGATTGGGAGGGGTGAGTTTCCTCATCTAGCAAAATGCATTTTCCATATTATGGAAGTCTAATTTGCATGAAATTGACATGCATAGTCTTTCTGGGGGTTGGGGAGGAAGCCAGAAGCTGTCATAATCTAACACACCTGGCCACGTTTTTGCAAAGCACAGATTGTGTTTTCTTTGTCAATGTGCAGAAGAACAGCAGAAATTTCATTGTTCTGGACAGTAGAGATGTAATTTTACATTTGAGTTATGCTCAAATCTGCCTGCACTGTCCTATCCTATGGGTGTGAATTTATGCAACTCATGGGCAAAATATGGCCTCCAGTACACTGATGGAGGTGATGCCTCTCAAGTGAGGGACATAAGCCAAACCAGCTCAATGCACTACATGAATGAAATAGTTCTGTTCTTCTATCATGTTAAACTTTGTCATTATAGATTGTAACACATAAGTATGTGATGACAGTCACATTCCATGTGCAGAGAATGTAAAAACATTAATGTCTGAAAATGACATACCCAAAATAAAATGGTTACTATTCTTAAACCTTTTTGACTGCAGGCATAAACCTGGTCTCTTCTGAAAAGTAACCCTTGGGAGTTTTTCCAAGAGTCTGAATTACTCTAAATATTTCTAAAACGAAGTAGCACAAATGAAGTGGAAATTGTTTCTCACCTAAAAGATTTTAAATGTATACAGAAGCTTGTGGATGTGCCTGGTGAGTTTAGAAACACCATGGAGCCACAGCCACAATACAAATCCTGGTTCAAATGTCAAGACAATACCACCAGAAATTAGCATTCAGCATTGTTTTCTCTAAGCTATGTCTAAATTACATTATTACATTACAGGCATTTAGCAGACACTCTTATCCAGAGCGACTTACACAACGTTTACATAGCATTTTTACATTGTATCCATTTATACAGCTGGATATATACTGAAGCAATTTCGGTTAAGTACCTTGCCCAAGGGTACAACGGCAGTGTCCTACCCGGGAATCTAACCTGCGACCTTTCGGTTACAAGCCCAGTTCCTTACCCACTGTGCTACACTCCGTCCATTTGGAGACTCCAAAGGATACTAGGTAACCAAATAATGTTATGGCAGTTTAGAGGTGTAAAATACTATACAGTAGCTTGCCATTCACCGGCCGTGTACAGGGCAGAACTTACACTGTCCTGGTTGTTCCTGGTGCATGGTGAGGCCCATTGGTTATACTGATGGACTGCTTGGCCAGTACTCAGAGAAGCTTGTAGGCGGGCTCATCTTGTTTCAGAGAGTCTATACAAACAATAGATATTCTATCGATGTTTCTCCGAGTTAGCCTATTTTTGGAACTAATAATTACTGTGTGTTTTTTTTTTTTTCCCCGCTGGATCCTTGCCGTGGTAAAGATATCATCTTAAACATGATGTGTGTCATCTGTGAATTTCTACATACAGTAGAAGGTGAACCCCCCCAAGTTAGTTTTGCCACCCCATATTACAAAATAAATAGCCATTGTTGCTAAACCTTGGCATCGTAAAATAGTTTAGGGGTAGAACATACTGTTTGAAAGTGTTAAAACACTCTCAAACAGTATATCGTGTGACCAGATTGATAGAAAATTTCACTGTAAAAAAACTGAATAAATACAAATAAAACCACTCCGGTTGAATACAGGCCAGTGCAACTTTAGGAGTTTAATTTTATTGATTTTATATTGATCATTTTGTTAAATTTTAGTGCATGATCCCTTCACATAACCATTGTCATTTTTTGACGTCCGTGTGTCCACAAGTCCAGCCATTTGTCTCTTTTCAATAAAGGGCCCGTGAAATGTCAGTTTTCATTATAGTGCTGAGTCACTTCACTTCACTAGGATTCCAGTCTTGTCTGGGAATTTACAGTGTAACAAGAGACAAATACAGGGCTTAAAAGTGAGTCTTGCCTCCATCGTTCTTTACAAGAGATCTTTGCCATCTTGTGTCTACAGATGTTTGTATGGATTACACCCTTGGTGACCATTTCAATTTCCTTTGATGAGTTTTCTGCAGGATCTGATATTTTTAGGTGCCGTGCAGTGATATTTTACGATCTGTTTTGTACACCAGCTCGCAAAGGAGACAGCATTCCATGTTTATCCAGACTCAAAAAGCTCCCCTGTGCAATTTGGAAGCAATTATTTTATTCTTAAGTCAAAATAGATTGGTTTTAATTAAATGTTTTGGCTGGAACAGTGCTATGGAGGAACAACCCAGCTAGTGCCAAATCTGCACCAATGTTCAGATTGTGTCAGTGTTTTCCCCTGGGTCAAAGCACTGAATTTATACTGCTGGATAATTGAGGCACATAATTAAGGACAGTTTTGGTCACACAGTCCTCTGGTTGAACACAGCATCCTGAAGCGTTAACTAGCTCTTCTATGCATTGTCCAGTGCCATCTCTCCCAGTGCAGGAACAATCACAAAGCAGCAAATGGTGATTGCAAAGCAATGGCAACAAATTAATTTAGCAAAGCACCACCTGACATCACACGGTAACGCTGCCGTTTTTCAACATTTTTTTAATGAGAATGTGTGTAGACAGAAGACTTGTCATTATTGCGTGAATGAGCAGGGTTTTTACGACATCTGCAATAACACTGAGAGGAAAATGAGCCAGTGGGATAAATATTCAGGCTTTGCTGAAGGGGAATAGAGACCTTTTTTCAGCTGTTGCATTCGCTTCGCATTCAAGAGTTTGCCCCCCCCCCCACCACCACACAAGCTCTGCATAAACAGATGGTGACATTTGGGGCCGTTTCTGCCTGGACGGCAGTTTGGGGGCACTGAGCAATTGGGCATGTGTCGGTTGGAGGGTATATTTTGGGCAGTTCGCTCAGGGACAGTGGCAATGAAACGAAACCATTGGATGAATACAGATGGGCGTGGATGCATTTTTCATGATGGCTCATAAGTGTGAGGTGTGAGACAATGGCTGTGCTCAGGGAATTCCAAATAGGGCTATACCAGTATCAACATTTTAGTTCACTGGTGCAATTTTACAAAAAAGAAGTTTGGCTACTACTTCATAGTTTTTCCTTCATCATAATCATCATCATCATAATAATAAGAAGAAGAAAAGCTAGAGCCAATTGCAGATACTGAACATGTGCCTGCATGAGCACTGATGTCATCGGCAGACTGCATTTAGTGTGTATTACATTATATTACATTTGTTGCTCATCCAATCAATTGACTGTTCCCTCTAGTCGCTCTATGCTTCAGCATAATCCCCTTGTGTGAGACACCTCCTCAAAATCTGTCATGCACCCCCATGGTTTAAAGGCTCACCTTTCTGTGGCATAACAGATTGTATCCAGATCTGCCTTATGCGGCAATGTGATTATGAATCATCACATTGCAGACACACTTTACTTATTCAGCATGTCCCTCGTTCCACTACGTCATAAAGCCTTGTCCCCAGCCAGGCTGCCTTGCCTTGAAAAGAAGCTGTGCCTATGCAGATTTCATCACTGCGGATGTCTTTTGTGTCTCCATGCTCCTATCCATAGGTATTTATGCCTCCTTGGGTATATTTGTGTGTGAGAGAGTGTGTGCACTATATGTTTTGATATCTTATATATTTTCAACATTCAAGGAGTGGCATTAAGATGCTGTGCTAATGCCACTCTGTGAAACACTGGCATTGCAAATGTTGTGATTAGAGCTGCTTTTGGATTCCACCTAGTAAAAAGTTCCACACAGCAGACATTGTAGCAGATAGAACCTTGTTTCATAAGCAGCAGCCTCATTTGTGCTGGTGAATAGACAGTCCTTGTTCATGGGAGTGACTGGGCATTCAGGCAATTGGCATAAATGGAGGAGGCCACAGACAGAGTCAGACAGTACGGAGGCGGAGCTGTCCTGCAGGGGAGAATTACTATGCATAATTAGTGTTGTAGTGTCAGACAGGATCAGATTCAGATAGGACACAACCAATCTGATACCCGATCCTTAAAATATGGTGGTATTGGGAGACCATTCCAATCTATGGATTGGATCGGAACATCCCTAGTACTCTACCTGTTCATACATTCATACTGCAGTGTCACAGAATCTCAGTAAAATCATCTCTGTACTTCACTCGCAACCTTTAACCAAATTTGTCAAGAGCAAAGGGTGGCACACATCGATAGAAGAGAGGGCAATCTGAAAGAGGCAAGGGGTTCTGCTGAAGCACAGTGGCAGGTGCTTGGCTCCTGTGGAGACTGCCATGGGGTGTAGCGGAATTCAGACACGTGTCTGTGCCTTGTTTGCCCAAACCTTATATAAACCACTTACAGAGATGCTCTCCTTACACTCTGCCAGTTAATTATTACCTCTCCTGAGTCAAAGAGCACTTTCACAAATGCTGAAAGGGAGGACGAGGACATGGAGGAAGCATACAATGTGCTTGTACAAAGGAATGTGGGGAGCCTGACCTTTTGCTGAGCAAGAGTGACTTTGGATGGAAAATTGTGACTGTAGCGTGTGATCAGCTGTGATAATTAATGTGATCAGATGTAATGTAATTTGATTACAAGTGATTTTCAAAATGCTATAAATTGACTTTGTCTAAACTTAAGTCATACACTTAGTAATTTAATGGCCATTCATTTACCCTGGAGTTTGATGCTTGAAAAATTAGTAAATAATTATGGCGTAGTTGCCATGGGTACTGTACCCAATGATTCAGGGACTTGAAAGTGTGGTAGAAGTAAAATTGGGATGGCAGGTAGGCCATCCAGCAAGGCATGGCTTGATCAGGGCATGCCCCTTACCTATACTGCCCCAAGACTTTGTCGCTTTTCATGTTACAAGTCCAGCTCCTTACCCATTATACTACACTGTCGTCTTTTAAAAATGACTCCTCAACTCAAAGAATCTCAGTCGATTTAGGGGTCCCCGGCAGGTGATTTGATTTGTTTACTTTCAGGGTGCAGACCTGTGATGATTAAACAAGAAGAAAATATATATTTAAGATGTGCCATTGTGGAACTTCCTGTTTTTTTTTTTTTTTTTAATTCTGTAAACATGTTTACAAATGAACAAATTAACATCATTATATGGGCCTAATGGTTTATAACATTACTCTTGTGCATTAAACATAATGTTGTGTACTGCTATTAAAATTTTAGGCATGCTGTATAGCCTACTCTGTTAGTGGATGTATAGACAGTGCTGTGCATGTGCAAGTAACTTTGCTTTTTTTGTACATTGAAATTGTTTTTTTGTTGAGATAATATTCCAAGGCACCCATGTTCCCATTCTTATGCAGTATTTGTGTTGGGTGTATAAATTCAGAAGCAGAATTATAATATAAAAATATAAAAAATATGAGATTCCATAACGGCTTTTGTTCTTCAGCACAGCTCACATTGCTTTCTACGCTTAATTTTTCTGATGAGACCTTGGCCCTTTTTGTGTCACAACACATTTCAGAGTTGATTATTCTCCAGGGTTAAATTATGGTATTCTTCTCTGTGGGTCAATAGACCATACAAGACTGTGCTATTCAAAGTATATATATATATTTTTTTTAAAAAACGTTTTAGATGCAGGTGACATTCAAACATAAAATGGAACCTTGAGAATTTTCAATGAAACATGTTGCTAAAGACTTTTCATTCTCTGATATTGGTGAATAGGATTATTTTGTCCTTTTTCAGTAGCCTGCAGAGACTGTCCTGATATCTGTTTGGTTGACTGATGATTTGACCCTGGTCTGCAAGACTTTTGTCTGACTCAGTTGCATTAAAATCACTTCTTTTAATACTTATATTTCTGCATATGTGGTTTTGCTAAAATCTCAGTTTTGTTACAAATTGGCCACCCTGCTTTTAGGTTAAATGTCAGATGTTTCCAGCCTTCTTCATTTATGTCTATTAAGAGGTCTTATTTTTGTGAAGTGCCTTTCGCAATTGCAGGTATCTGCGTATACCTGTTCAATGTTGTCTTTCAGCTTTGAAATGAGGATATAATTCATTTTCCACTGCTGTGATGTCACACCAAGCTTGAATGAAGGTCTGGCAGCCATTTTGTTCCAGCCCTTCAAACATCAATTAGAGAGGCAGGCTTTATGGCTAGTGGTGCCTCTTTTTGTTGGACTTTAAAGATGGTTCAGTGGTCCTAGTCAGGAAACCTGTTCAGCCAACAGTTTTGCCCAGAAAAACAAAGGAGTTACGTTGTGTTTCAGCTACAGAGAGTAAAATTTGGCAGAGCTTTAGTATTCAGTCAGGAGAAGAATCAAACCATGCTCATTTGCTCGCCCTGCTGGCTTTTATGCTACATTCATCCTTATCTTTCACTCCTAAAGCTGCACTGATGTTTCTCTCATATCAGCAGACTTAAATGTTATTCATTTTCCCCAGTGTTATTAGCCCCCTACACTTGAATAGACATGCCTTTGACCAAAGGTGGATTATTTCTTTGTGTGCTTACCGCATTGTAATGTATTATTCAAGTCCCCATGGGAGTGTCTTATAAATGTGTGACTCCCAGGCTGGAGCATAACGGTTAGTGAGCTGGTCTTTTAACTGCAAGGTTGTAGAATAAATTTCCAGGTGAGGCACTTTCCATGAGTAAGGCACTAAATTGGATATAGGATACAGCCATTTACTGTCGCACAGTTAGCATACAACCTATAGATATTGTCCAATATCTTTGTTCTGGACACACAGGGATGAAATTGGTATTGATTTTATTCTCTAACTATGATAGCAAAAAAGATCTAATTTCCCAAAAAGTAGGACTATCCCTTTAAGCTGACTTGCGTCACTAAATATCCTACTGTATATATGGACCGTACATAAAAAAACATAGCCTATGTAAATTGCTCTGGATGACAACGTCTGATAAATGCCTAGAATGCATATGATGAGACTGCCTCCTGGTTCCTGCCAGCTGAGGGTCCCTTCGCGGTACGCTCTGGTTGGAGTGACATCAGTGGAGCGCCACATTTCCTGTCACGTTTGAAGCAGAACGGCTGAGGGCATTTTGATTTATTGGGCATCACGACTGCAACACTCCCCTGCCTAGCTGCAGCACTGGGAGAAGGCATACATATAATTGCATGCGAAAAGCCCCTAGCGTGCATGGATTTCGTCTACTAGTTTCTCAGACTAGTGCCTTCACCACCAAGCCCAAAGGACATGGTTTCTCAATGCTAGACCCAAGCCCTTGTGTATAGTACATTTCTGTAATCCCTTCACTGGGGATGATAGAGAGGGTGTGATGCATCAGAATGGGTGGCAGTTTGAAGGACATCCCATTATTCTGGTCATAGAGGAGAGTCATTAGTCTTCTGCTTGCATTTTGAGCAGGCAGGAGAGATTTCGGTACTCCAGGAGAGATACTGGATCCTCAGGACATTTTAGTATCCCCCCACACAAACACAAATGCACACACTCCATGTAAAAACTGTTGTCGGGGGTACTAGAGCGAGCAATCTCACTCAGCCAAAACAAAATTAAACTGCTGTCAGATCTCAGATCTATCTGAGAGGAAACTGACTGGTTCTGTTAAAGAGCAGGGGTCACCGCAAAATGTATTTAGCAACAATGCTGTCTAAAATGGAACGGTAGAAAGTCTAATCCTCAGCCTGCATTGTGAGATGCACTTTACGACTTGCATCAAGGTCTTTTTTTTCCCCCTTCTAAATCCTTCCTCCTCTGCTGGTTGTAAATCCATGCTCTAATTCAGCCTCCTTCATTGTAGCACCATCAGTACTGTCACATCTCGAGAAGGATTGGATGAGTGAGTGCAAGAAAGAACCTTTTGAACCTAAATGAAGAGCTCTCAATTTGAGGGCTCATTCATTCCTCTCAGTGCCGAGTGCTATTATTTGTATTTTACTTGTTAAACATTTTTTATAAGGAAGATCAGCTTAGGTGAATGCCTAAAGAATTAATGTGCCTGTACATCAATACATATATTTGTGCTTTTGTGTGTGTGTGTGTCTGTGTGTGTGTGTGTGTGTGTGTTCTAGGGCACAGGCATGTAAGGGCTGCTGATTTCAGAAAGTTGTGATGAGAAATATGGAGATTATTTAATTAACCACAGCATCGGAATTGGTTGATAACGGTAAATTTACGCATTGTGTAATGTATGGCATTCTAGAGTGGCGATGCAGACTACTGATTGTCAGTGCTAAATGTGTGGTAGTACTTTTCAAGCATTTTCATTACACAAGACCTGCATTTTGTTCTAAGACTTCCAGGCCTAAGAGCAAAATTGTAAGTTTTGCATCTCGGAATTGCTTTTTTATTGTTATTCTATACAATACAACATATTGTATACTGCCAGGTTTGGCTGTAATGGGAATGATACCGTAATGGGGAAGGAGCACTGGGCATCAACATTGTTGACAGGGACAGCCAAACATCTGATCGCAACAACTGACAAGGACAGGACTTTGGATCCCAGTGTTTTCCTGAATATGTACGCATTGTCGCACTTTGTTTCTCCCAGCATATGGCAATATTGCTAAAATGGGCATGCCTATACAAGACTGCCATGAAAAGCAGTAAAAACTGTGGAAAAATCACAGAAATGGCAAAAATGGATGAAAGTCACAAACAAAAAAAATGGCAAAGATCACAATTCCTGACACGCGTGACTTCTGTGACAAACACCCAGCCTTATTCATGACCAGTTAACATATCTGAAGATAAAGCTTCTAAACAATTTGTTATCAAAATGAACTGTTACATGTCACATTCAAATTGGTAAAGGAAAAACAATCGGGCCAAATGACATTGTCCCTGCTGGCATGCTGAATTGGTGTTTGAAAACTTGTTAGAGGTATTCATGATTCAGCTGCATACAGTAATAAGTCTGAAGAATTTTCCAATTCACTCAATTTAAATGTGTCTGCCGGGCACATCAGCTGAAAAAATTAAATTATCTTGTGAACAATTCAGGTTGTAATAAATTGAGCTTTATGGCAGCATGCTGTTTTGTTGCATTTATTCGCTGAATGGGAAACAAATAGACTGAAATGTTATCCTACCTGCTTAAAGTAAGAGAGCAAAACTCCTCAAGCTTTATTTATCTCGGTTATTGAATTGCATTAAAATAACAAAACGGTGCCACAGACATGCTCAAGGTTGTAGTGATCTAGTGAATCCTTGCTATCGGACCCGGGGGCTGACTCTGACCAGCAGAGGTTCAGTTGCGCTTGACCTCTGCTTGTTTTCCACGGTCCACTGCTCCTGACTTTTGGCACCGCGCTATATGAAAGCAAACCATTAGCGAGGACAGTCGCCACCCTGAGCTCACTTACCCTGCCCACCCCCTGAGTACAAATGCCTTTCCTAAGCACCTGATCCAATTAACTGAGAAAAGTGAAGGCAATTGTACAAAAATATTAATGCCTTCAATAACCCGCAGCATTTCAGATCTTTCTATTCACTGTCGCCGTATCTTTGATTATAGTTCCAGATAAATCAAAACTGCTGTGCCTTAGTTATTAACGGCACACTTTTATATATCACAATGCTTTCATAGGCCGAGTGTAATTGAATTTCTCAGTGCTACTGGGAGGAGGCAATGCAACTGTGATATTTGCGCCCATTCCAATTTTATATGCCGGCAAGTGGGGTTCTGTTATTGTTACGGAGAAAATGCTAAAGGAAATCTATACCGAAATATCTTTTTTGAGACATTTGGGTTTGCCAAGTGCAATCAATTTGTGTGATGCTTGGAGCATCTAAAAAATATACTGAAGAGTTGTAGTGAATGTAGTCATCAATCATACGTGGGCATTTATTTCTCACGTGCTTTTTTGTATTTTGAAATCATTTGAAATTTGGAGAAGAGTGCGTAACTCAACTTATTTGTGGAGTGTGTAGATAATTGAATTGAGCTTGAAACATAAATTGCTCCGAAATTATTGGTGCATCAATGCTCGAAGCCGTAAACTCCAAAGATTCAACAGCAAGAGAGTGCTAACAGGCTGACACTGAAAAGGGCAGAGCACATTCTGGCCCATTATTTCATTATTTTCCTTTTCAGAAAGGGCTCTTCAGAGCTTATTTTTGTCATCAATTAATTTCCACCAGCCCCAGGGAGCAGGCTCACTTCAGCTCGTAACCTTCCATTCGTGGATGGCAACTGCATGACTGCTTCACACGGCACAATGAATCGCGTGATGTCCCTTTTTAAAAGCAAAATTGGCCGCATGCGAAGTCTCTGCAGCCCCCGCTCCTCCCCCTCATTGATTTATTGTCTCCTCGTCTCTGATGTCCTCCACGAGTAGGTAGATTAGAATTGGCTCTCCGTCCCCTAAAACTGTGTGTGTGTGTGTGTTTGTGCATGTGCACTGGATGGAAAGGCAGAGGGATACTGCATTTTGTGTGTGTCTGTTTGGGCCTGAGAATTAGAGTGTGACAGTCGCCGGAACACTCATTATGATAATAAACATATGTTAATGGATTTCACTGGGATATGAGAGTACCTGATAATTTTGGGGGTGCGGGGGCCAGTTGGGGGGGGGGGGGGGGGGTCAGTGGGGTGGGTTGCTTCTACTTTTTTGGTGGCTACTGTAGCTTTACTCATGCACCTGTGGTGTCCCCTACCAAAGCACATCAGCACGGGCCTTATCTTCTCATAGCAAAGATAAACTATTCTACTAAAAAGCCTGTCCTAGGTCTTCCTATACAAATTGTCCTTTTGCAAGCATCCCTGTTGTCAGTTTGGTGTTCTCAGGAATACATTCAGTTGTTTCAGTAGATAAACCACCCCCCCCCCCCCCCCCCCAAATTTTGAATTTAAGAGGTGGCATGTTCCATTTTATATTCTGACGAAGGTCATATAAAATTCTTATTTAAAATCTTGCCCATTTGAACTGACTGGACTTTGCACATGTGATTTTCAAATTTGTCAGGCGAAAAAGTCTTCTAAAGAAAAGAAAAGCAAAGTGAATTCTAAAAGTGCATCTCTCTCACTAATCTGGTACATCTTTTATCTATTGATTTTTAGTTATTGGCGATGGTGGCATTTTTTCTTTTTTCATTTTTTTTTTCCTCAAGATGCCTACAATAATGTCTGGTTTTCAAAGAACGATTGACAAGAAAATCTCTACGTTGATGTGGTGGAATGACATCTCTAGCGTTGGCACAATGTGTGTAAAAATTATTTTCAATTATAATAATGTGTAATGTTTTGTAGTTCTCAAGCAAACAGGAACTATAACTGGAATAACATGCTTGTTTGTAGGTAAACATCATGTGCAGAATAACAACTCAGAGTTGTTACTATTCTGTTTATCCACAAACAGGAACTATGAATGCAATATTATGTTTGTTTTCAGGTAAACTGCATGTTCAGAATGCTGATTCTGAACCAGCACATATGGGGTTCCTCCAGTACTTTCTGCACATTAATAATTAAAACATTCTGTGGTCATTTGGGAGATTGTGGATTGTTAGACTGTGGAGGAGGGAAAGAAGGAGAGAGAAGAAGAGTGTGAGAGGGAGGCCGAAGGGGGAAGGAGATACAGAAGGGAAGGAAAAAGAGGAGCCGGAATGGAGTTCAGGGAGATGTACGTTCTGTTCTGCCCTGTCAATACTCTGCTCTCTGTGGTATGCTTTCTTAATTAAAAACTTTCCTGCCAAGGCAAAGTAAAAAATCAGTTTGAAATAATGATTTCAGAGTAATTAGAGCTTGGATAATTTGATCATCCTGTAATTTGAGTCTGGATTCACTGTATTCCATTTAGTCCTGCATGTACAGAATAAATGCAGAATGAATGTAAAAGCCCACATGACAAGGCTGCCCTGCTCCATTACTTCCTGATGCACAGTGAAATTCACTAAGGTTCATCTTGCCAAAATGTTCAACTGAAAGATTTAGGCATTTATTGCTTCCATCAGTAATGAAGTTCCTTTACCAAAATATGCAAATATGAAGTGACGCAGGACCATTGAACGACTGTGGAGTGAACATAGTTTTTTTTCCCCTACATGGTATGCTGTGCTGCCTGAGTCTTTCATGTATAGTGATGTATACAACTTGTAAATATGTAGTGCGTTGTGCTGATTCTTTGGATCAGTGAAGTGCTACCACCGTTGCTAATGGCCTAGCTGTTGATTGTTACAGAGAGAGAAACCAGCAATGGAATTTGAAGTAAGAGATGGTGGTTGGTGGTGAAATGGCCTGTATTTGAGGTCAGGGTGTCTTAGTGGGCTTGAATTAAGAGTGAACTGGCGATGCTACATTTACCAGAGTATCACACAGGGAGGGAGGATATTCCCAACCTCATAAGACAGCAGCAGCTCCTATCCCAATTTTATACCTGTGCCAGATGTACATTTTGTACAGTCCTCTCTGCCACCTACCACAGTGACTGTTTCCGCTGCTCGATCGCTCATACCTGCAATTACAACTGAGCATTCTGAACCAGGCAATAAAGAAAAATTGTGATTAAGAAGTTGCTTGATCTCAGTGAAGTATCTGGTATTAATGAATGTTTAAAGAATGAGACAGCTGGCTAGTAGTGATGTCAAAGTTCTCTCTCTCTCTCTCTCTCTCTCTCTCTCTCTCTTCTCCCCACTACAGGACAAATGACATAGGATGAACACTGCTGGTCAGCTCTGTCTGTCTGTGCTGTCATCCCTTCTCGCTCTGGTTTGGGGTGTGGAGCTGCTGGGCCAGAGCCACCCCTGCTCCTCGCTGGTGGCGGGGGTGCTGTACGGCTCCTTCTCGCTGCGGGACGTCTTCCCCACTCTGGCCTCGGGCTGCTCCTGGACCCTGGAGAACCCCGACCCTACCAAGTACTCCCTCTATTTCCGCTTCAACCGCCACGCAGCGGCCTGCCAGGCCTTCTCCCCCATGGTCCAGCCCCTGGACCACTACCTCGCCAACCGCACGTGCACCCCCTCCGAGCCGCGCGACCCGGAGTCTGTGGACCTCTGCTCGTCGAACGGGCCCTACACCTTCCTGCAGTTCGACAAGAACTTTGTGCAGCTGTGCCTGACCTCCCAGCCTTCGCAGGGGGTGGAGCCCGTCACCGTGGAGACGCTGGAGTTCCAGCTGGTGGAGGCGCTGCTCATCAATAACGAGAACTCCAGCCAGTTCACCTGCGGGGTGCTGTGCCGCTGGTTCGAGGAGTGCCTGCGTTTCAGCCGCGGCGGCGAGCACTGCGGCATCACGCAGACGGGCTGCATCTGCCCCGACGCCGCCCCAGCCATCACGCTGTTCCCTGCCACACCCCACAACGACTCGTCACCCTACTCGATTTCCAACGTCATCCTGTCCCCGAGCGAAGACTGCTGCGTCACCGAGCTGCACTCCAAGAACGCCATCGCCATAGCGCCCAGGGACGTCCGGCAAGGTAAGGCCGCTCTGTCATTGGCTTTCTCTGGCAGACTGCAGAATTCTCATTGAATATTCCCTTGATCAGAATTAAGCAGAGCTGGCCTTGGCCTAGGTATTTAGTTTTGGCTTAGTCAATGTGTTATTTAGACCAGCAGATTCCTGGTATTGAAAATACAAAAGTAATAAAAGAAGAACACACAAACTCAGGCTCTCAATGCATAGGGCCTTTGAGAGCCACAATCTGGCAGGTTCAACAGCTACTAGCCTCCCGAGAGCAGAGGAGGGAAACAAAATTTGTTCAGGCAAGACCAAGGCCTTCAGCTGAAAGTGTTCTTTTAATGGCTGGCTGGGGAAAAGCCTGCCTCCTAACCCTCCCCCAGGTTGGGGGATCTTTGTTGTCGGCTGTGTCTGGAGAAGTGACAGGAAGGTTGTTCCAGCGATAAGGGACAAACAGCCGTTGCACCGGCAGGGATCAAAGCCCCCACTCCTGAAGGCCCCATCCCTCTGGGGATCTGTGGCTCTCTTACCAGAATCCGACATTCAAATCAGATTTTCAAACCCCCCCCAAGTCAGTTCCCCTCCCTTATCTCCCCAGCATCTGGCCAGCCCTCTCTGCCGAGAGGATGGGAAGGTTATCCTGAGGTGCAGGCGATTGCAGGGGTAGATTAGGCTCATTATCTAATCAACACACTCGCACGCTCACATGCTCACAACAGGGTCAACATGCGGGGACGATGGGGGCGGAGTCACAGCCTGACTGCAGCGTGATGCTTTGCCGATGCTCGGTTGTTCCTACCGAACATCCTACAGTCCTACCACGTCTAAACACCCTGAGAAAGTGAAATTGTTAGTTGTTAGTTTGAAATTGCTATACTTTATCTTAATATGTTTCAGAATATGCAGTTGAGTAATTCACTGTGGAATCATTTTGGTATGAAAGCCGCTGCATGGCACTGCTCTCCAAACTACCGCACATTCTTGTTGGTAAATTTCTTCTTAGGTCCTGACTGTGCGTGTTGGGTGGAAGCGCGCTGTCCGTTCGTAAAGCTGTCCACACTTTGTAAAGCACCGAGGAAGATTAATCACGCTGTATCCCCTTCAGTAGCCAAACAGTAGTAAACACTTCACATAGTCAATTGAATGAATGTATGTTTGTATGAGCAGGAGAGCCACTGAGGTTCAGTTAGGTTTATAGAATTTCCATACCTTAAATGCTGTAGTATTTAATCATGTCTAGCAATAAAATATATTTCTGGTATAGTGCCGATTTTTAAGATTCGCTTGTATTGATGGGATGTTGATCCTGCATGGTCTACTGCTGTTACACCCTTGTGCATGGAACTCTCCTTGTTTTCTCTGTAAAAGCCTGAATGCCCATCTAGTGTTTAAAAAATGATTAAAGAACTCTGAGAGCCAGAACACACAAATCAGCTTGTGTTATGACAGTAAAGATAAATATTAGGTTTGAGAGGGAATATGCAACAAACTCAGAATAAATTAGGCACATGTCAGAAATACAGAATAAAAAGGTGCAAAAAAGTGTCAGGTAGTGATCATTTTAATGGTAGCAAAAACCTAGTGCATTAAATAATTCATTTACAGTATGGATTTCTTTGACCAATGGGAAAACAGAAAAGGTTTGAAGGCCATCAACAAATAATTATTTTTAATTTAGTGGAAATTCCCTGATGTCCGCTTGCTAACTTTCTAATTTCTCACGAAATACTGGTGATGGACCCCACGTCAAGAAAAGATACATTTTGCTTTCTTATGTATAATTTTAGATCTTGAAACCTGTTTGGATGTCCCCATGGTTTCTTCTGTGGAATACCAGGCAAAATGAAAAGTCAGTTCTAATTATAATCTCATGGCCCTTTGAATAAAATGAACAAATTGAAATTAGGCAAATATAAACCTCCCAAAAATATAGGATGCTGTTCTTTGCAACTTTTCCCACAGATTGTATTGGTTTATTACATAATTTGGGAGAGTTTCAAATCTTGACTGTATCAGCGGTCAACAGCTCCGCAGGGCAATACAGTTTTCTCTAATGACACTCAGGAACAGGATGCTTCCAGTTGGGCAGGATGTCAGCATCTCATTGCACATCATTGACCTCCACTCGCTGTTTGTAAGTTTGCCTGTTGAAGCATCTGCATGGGCCCAACTTGCAAACTGCAGCTTAATAAGAAGTGGCAGCTGGCATTGCATGCTTCGGAGGAGAGCACATGCTTGTCAGTGCTCTTACAAACTGACAACAGAGGTTAGGGCTATAACATACAGCAAGGCATTCCCTCTTCAGAAAAACAATGGGATCTTTAATGATCACCATGAGTAAAATACATGCAGCTAAGGTGGGTCCGCACTGTGTTTTTTTATTATAGTTTTCAGATTCATTCATACATTTAGAGTGGACAAAGTTATCCATGTAGCTATCCAGTGTTAACTCCTGAGAAATGTCACAGAAACCAAAGGACAGAGTGATGCATACTGAGGTACTGTAAGCATTAGTCTATGCTGACATAATCAAGGTTTGATTAATTTAATTATCATCCTTGGTAGCTCTTTGGTGTTTTTCTGGATCCATTTGTCTGCTCCAGAGGGGCGATGAGAGGGAATGAAAATGGGCCAGGAGGGCGTGGATAGAATGAAATATTTCATAGCAGTTTCTCCTGAAGTCGTCCATGTATTAGCTTGTAAAATCAGTCCGCACATGGGGAAAGGAAGAGGGTGCACTTGCAGACATATACATCATTTCAGCGGGAGAGAGGATTTACATTCGGATCCCGCGCCCCCTCAGGTTCCGTCATTTTTCAGGATAATCATCCGGTCCCATTAAAATGCATCCAGTTTGAGGGAGCGTGTTCACTGCCGACTTCGGAGCCACTTTTAGTCTGGTCTCCTTTGTTGTGCTTTTATTGTGCGTCAGAGTCCTCCTGCAAAACCTGGCCTTCAAGCTCCTCCCCCTTATTACAGAACAACATCTTCTTCACTCTTGGCAGCGCAAGCAGATCCTCCTCACTGCCTCCTCAAATCCCCTTAACCTGGAAGCTCTCATTAATTTAGGACCTGTCAGAGACCAGGCTGATTACAGCTACTTCCGTCTGACTTAATGGTTCCTGTATCCCCTCTTCTCCCATAAGAACCAGGTGAGAATCAGAGAGGCAGACTTACGCAGATCAGTCTGGCTTGATAGCCTTCCTTATTGCACTAAAAAAAAAAAAAAAAAAATGAAGGCCAGACATACAAAGATGTGATTTATTCAGTGCTCTATTTTTAGTTAGAATTTTATTCCACCAAGTTGAATTTAGGGTCCACAGACAATTGGGCTGCCACCGACCCGGATTTCCTAGTGAACAATGGAGGGATTTATGTGGGTTCAGACACACCGCATCCCCATTAAACCCAGACCTTGTGCAGAAAAACAAACAAAAAAATGTAGCACATATTTCATTATTTTCTGCATATCTACATTATCTAAGGTCAGGAACTCAAACTTGGCCTTTAGTCCTCGACAATCACACGAATACTCTGAGATGACGCCTGAAACCTATATGCAATTCCGGGTATAAGCTGGTATTGAGTGGAAAAGAGAAAATGGGCAAGTACTGTAAGAAATAATAACACCTCATTACTCAAAGGTTACGGTCTTTTAGTTTGGCAGAACGCATGCTCTTAATGGAGACTGCATGCAGTGTCTTGGCAAGCTCAGGTTATCCTAGACCTTGGCAGAGCAGGCCATCCCTGGCTCATAAAAACAGAAAAAATAAGTAAATAAAAAGAAGGGCTGGGACAAAATTGTGTTAAAAAATGCCATGGCTGCCCGCTGTGAGGAGACTCTCCAAATATATAATATCACTGTAAATAATTGGCAATAAATTTACAGTGAATTATTGGCTACTCATTGCAGACAGGAAGCTTCACAAATTACTGTTAACCTACTCATACCTACCTAATGTAAATTACAATTAAATGACAACTGTCTATTGTGATTTTACCCTAAACAAGACCATTGATTACTGTCATATAGATATGTGCTACTGTGGGATTGCAGTAATCAGCTATAAATGAGACACCTGTATTTTCACATATAAACGTATACAAGTAATGAAACTCTGTAGCCAGTAATTTACAATACATACAATACAACAATTTTAGTTCTTATTATTAAATACTGTACATGTGACTATTTATAATCATTTCATAACACCTATTCTAATCAGGTAAATTAAAATAAAATCAAAGACAATATCCATTTTGTCATGAATCCATGAAATATTTAGCAGAGGCTTACACAATGACAACTGAATACAAACAATCAGTTTCTGTTTTTATATTTTTATTATGAGAATGATGTATTAAATGTAAATGTACAAGTTCAATAACACTGAGACCTTCAGATAGTCTTTGAGCTGAAAACATCAAATTCAAATAGGGAATGAGGCAGCAGTGTACCAGTAATTAAAAAGCAGAGCAGAGGTTAAAAACAAGAACATACTCCAGTCACAGAGTCATGAATTACATGTCTGAAGTCAGCAAGTGAAAGTAATTGGTCAAGTTTAAGATTTTTGAATATTGTTTCAACTGTAAAGTGCAAAATATCTGAAACCCAACTTTCCAAATTTGGGTGAGGGACAAGGGACTTTAAAGAATATCACATCACTAAATCAGATGTGATAGCTATGTGTGTTTCTAATTAGTAGACAGCTGAGGTATAAAGGAAACAGACAAATTAGTTTTATAAATGAATATACCAGTGGATTAATCTACGCAGATGTAATGAAGTCAACCCAGACCATTTATATAGCAGACAATAATGGGTTAATGATATAGCACCTGAAAATAAAGCACTATGGTAAACTGTGCCCATGGCATGTAAAGTAGAGGAGGAAGCATGCATATGAAGTATGTCTCCATAGTCTAAAATGGGCTGTTGTTCTAAAATTAATTAATAAATGAATGAGCGAATGAAACATTGCATTTGCATAGCACTTTTCCAGATGCTGAAAGTGCTATATGGTAAAAGGGAGGAACTGACCTCATCCTCCACCAATGTGTTGCACGACAGCCATTTTGCACCAGAACACTCACCACACATCAGGTAAGGTGCAGAGGGAGTGAATAAACAGTGCAGATATAAAACCTTCAATGTAAACACAGTTTACAGTCCAGTCAGAAAATCATGTCTACAATGGCATGCACTCAAAATCGTAGTTAGAGTCTTTATTATCCCCATGGGGCAATTAATTCTGCAGCATAATGGCAACCATGACAATAAATATACCCCCAACAACAGATAAATAAACATTACATTTTTTTTTTTTTTTTTAACATTAAGAGCCCAGAAAATAAATAAAAGCATTGAAAAACATAACTGATGTTTTATAAAACTTTGAACTTATTAATAAAGCCAGTAAGAGTTGGGATAAGAGTGTTTAGTCCTATTTGTTTTTAATATTGCAAGCCTATATCTGTCCTCTTAGGACAGTAGTACACATTTGACTGGGGATCCCTCAGAATGGATTGGGCCTTGGGATTCAATAAATGCGGAGGTTCTGAAGGAAGAACAAGCGCTGATTGGTTTTACACTGGCAGCATCCACATTGGCCTCAAAACATAATTTGTTGTCAAGGAAAGTGCCAAGATATTTGTACTGATCAACAATCTCCACTAGCTCATCATTAATGGGCATCTGCATTGATGGCAATGAACTTCTGCGATAGTCAATAACCATGACCTTGGTTTACTTGGCATTTAATTTCAAGTAGGACCAGTCACACCAGCACACAAACTCATCAACCACAGGACCATGACTCTATTCCTCATCTTGTAAAAGACTTACAATAACCGAGTCGCCTGCAAACTTAATGATATGCCTAGAGTCATAATTACTCTGGCAGTCATTTGTGTAAATAACAGGAGAGAAAGGATGCACCCTTGTGGTAAACCAGTATAACAGATCAATGTGCTGAATGAGGAACTGTTGACTCACCTTTTGAGTTAATGTTAAAATATCCCATAACGATTAAATGTTAATGTTGGTTAAAATTGGACAAAAGCCTCTCTGCCAAAACATTTAATAGTCCGGCATGAGTCTTGCTACCCTCAAGATTCTTAAGAACATAGTTAGGTAGAATGGCAGTTGCGTCTTCTGCCCCTCTTCCAACCCAAGAGTTTAAGCAAACTGAAGTGGGTCTAACTGCTCCTGAACCTTGGCCATAATACCCTCACCCTGAACAATGAATTTCATGATCAGTGAGTTGAGGGCCGCAGGTTTGCAGTCATTCAGGGTTTTGGGGGATTTAACCTTGGCAACAAGTACTACCAATGACTCTTTCCAGTCAGGGACCCTTTGCTGTTGCTATGACAGCTGGAAGATAAAGGAAAAAATATTTGAGCCCTGAGGTGGCCTGCACAGCGTTTTAACACTGTACCTCCAATATAATCAGGGCCAGGGATCTTCCTTTCTTTGGTGTGACTGAATGCTTTCAGAACCTTATCATAATCAATATGAATGCTGCAATCAGAGACTCTCTCTCTAAAAACCCTTAATTAATGATTATATGTATCATGGATATCAAATCGCAGGTAAAAGTTATTGAGTTTGTCAGCAAATTCAGCATCAGGCCTATTGGCACCGGAAAATGTGTTTATAGTTTTGGGCTGCATCCTAATCAATGTTTTCATTTGCTCCAAAGCAGAGCGGCAGTTTTCACTACGCAGTTGGGCTTCCACCTTGCCCTTATACCTCAGCTTAGCCAGTTTGACCTCACACTTTACCCTTTTCTGTATTTCCCTACTCTGAGTGGTGTCATACTGATAAAAGGTGATCATTTTTCAACTTTATATGCCCCTTTTACTGTCCCTAACACAAGTCCAGCACTTTGTGTCTTGTAGGACACATGATGTATTGATACAAGTGTTTAAATGGCTTTAGTGAACAGTGATTAAATAATTGCCCATAATGAAATTTGGAGCCTCAGGGGAAACGTTCTGTAGATGCTGCACTGTTCATGAGAATACGCGTAGGCTTCTCCTCATTCACTCTGGGATGGATATAGACCACTGTGACAAACATCTGTGAAAACTCTCTTGGCAAGTAGAAGGGAAACTGATAAAGACTTCAGTGTCAGATTTACACAAGCTGTCTTGTATGGATATCAGCACAGGAGACCGACAGATCTTGTGTTTTACCCATCCTTTGTGCGTCATGGTCCTGGCGCACAGGTACTACAAGGCCATCGATCTCCAGATCCACATCCTGCACTTTCAACCAGGTCTCAGTGAAGGCCAGAGTGTGGGAATTTTGATATTCAGATAAGCACTTGCCATTGGCTTTCATCTCATAATCTTGGCGTAGATAATTCAAGTCTCTGAAACTCTACTCATGGGATGGAACATTCCATTCTTCCAAAAGATATTCCCTTATTTAGAGTTTTGATGGTGGTGGAGAGCACTGTCTAACAATGTTGGTCCAAAATCTCCCATAGGTGTTCAATTGGGTTGAGGTCTGGCGACTGAAGGTCATAGCATATGATTCACTTAATTTTCATACTCAAACTATTCTGTGACCCCTTGTGCCCTGTGGATGGAGGCATTGTCATCCTGGAAGAGACCACTCATCAGGATAGAGAGGTTTCATTGCAGGATGAAGGTGATCTCTCAGAATAACCTTATATTGATTTGCAGTGACACTTCCCTCTAAGGGGACAAGTGGACCCAAACCATGCTAGGAAAATGCCCACCGTAGCATAACAGGGCCATCGGACCCCCTCACTGCAGGAGTCAAGCATTCAGTCCTGTTCTCTTGGTGTACGCCACACATGCAGTGACCTACTTGTCGAGAATATGGTGAAGGATGAAGTGCCTATGGGTTTTGCACCACTGAACTCTCAAATGTGCATTCATCTTGAGGGGTTTATGCACTGCAACCCTACTATAATCTCTCTATGCAGTTGTCGGCGAACTGTTCGTTCTGACCCAGTCTGATCACTTGCATTTACATTCTCAGTCATCTGAGGGAGAGTTGCTCTTCTGTTTTTCCTTACATATCACACTAATGGTCAAGCATAACGGTCACTGAATGTGTGCTTTTGGTCACAATTTCTGACCCTATTTACTGATGTCTTTCCCATAGGTCTAAATGCAGATTAGATCTATCATTTTAGTCACTGTTTCTATTGAAACATTAGCCAGTTGAGCAGTCTGTGACTGAAGCGCCTGCCATCCGTGCCCCAATAATGAACCCTCTTTCAAAGTTACTTACTTTCCTCATGCCATCTTGATCCAAAATCAAGGTCAACTGGGCCTGCTCAGCATTTGTATACATACCACAGAGCATGATAGGATGTTAATAGCTTAATTATAACATGCAGTATACCTGTGACAGCATCTGCATTTGGTAAGTTTCTATACTCATTTATTCATTATTTTCCTTTAATTTATCACCCATCTATGCATGTAGGTATATAAGGGTTGTGTTGTGGTAGGACCCAAGTGCAGAGTAAAACACAGAAAGTCCAAGAGGTAAGTTTCAAGCAAAATCACAAAAAAAAAAACAAAAAAAAAAAAACACGTAGAGGGATTCATAACACTAGAGACTCGAAACACAGAGGGACTCAAAACACCGGGAAACAAGAAAACAAGCAGGGAACTCGAAATCCTTTAAATACACAACACAGGGAACAAACAATGAGGGAGCGCAACAGGAGGATCCAGTAAGGGTGTGAGGGTGGGGAAGTGTTAACAACCACACGCAACTACAGTGAATTTAAAAGGGGGTTTCTTTAATTAACCACCGAAGTGGAAACCACTAGGTCTCAGTAAGAGACTAAAGGAGGGGGAAACAAAAATAAATGACTCAACTCCTAAGGGAGAATATCCCAACACCAAGTAAATGTCTCAGCAGGAGAACGAAACGAAGGCGTAAGGAGCGAGTAAAATTAGTAAAGACTGCAGCGCAGTCTGGAGAGAAGCAAAGGTGCCTTGTAACGAGGAAGGCAAAAAAGGCACATTGAGGAAAATAAGGAATAAAGCTAAGTGACTAGTAGGACCGAAGTCTTACTACTAGTCAAAACAAAACGCTATATTCAAAATCCTATACCTTTTTCCTTACCACGCTTTTCACGGTTACCGGCTTTCGTGTAACGTGGCTCGACACTAAAGTGAATAGGCCTCACGTGAGCGTATATAGGAGGACGGAGTGTGGCACAGTGGGTAAGGAACTGCGCTTGTAACCGAAAGGTCGCAGGTTCGATTCCCGAGTAAGGACACTGCCGTTGTACCCTTGAGCAAGGTACTTAACCTGCATTGCTTCAGTATATATCCAGCTGTATAAATGGATACAACGTAAAGTGCTATGTAAAAAGTTGTGTAAGTCGCTCTGGATAAGAGCGTCTGCTAAATGCCTGTAATGTAAGCTCTATCAATCAGGTGCAAACAGAGTAGCAGACGGAATATGTAACCATGACAAAGGGACTTAACACACAGGGCTTAAATAGAGGAGGGAAAACGAGTCACAGGTGAACACAATGCACAATCAACACAGAGAGAAGGGATACCGAGACACAGGTGAACACAAATGATTGAATAAAACACAGGAGAAAGCAATGAGACAAACGAACACATGGTACAAAGATGTGAAATGCAACCATCTGGTGACCGAAAAAGGAATAACCTTAACGGAAAAGGCACAACAGTGACATATCTCTCTATATATATATATATATATATATATATATATATATATATATACACACACACACACGTGAGGGAGGAGGAAGTGTGAAGACCAGACGCGACCAAACAGTCGATCTATAAGTTACCAAAGGGCACTCCAGTAACCACTAAGTCTCGTGAGAGACGAAATAAGGGGGTGATATACTCCTAAGGGACGTATCCCAAATAATGAATAATAAACCCCTAAATGGGTAATTGAGGAAGGAGGAGTATATAAAAAAAAATAAAGGAACAGGGAAATGAGAAATGAAGAATAAATGACTTCGAACCGAAGCTGAGAAAAAGAAAATGTCTTTTCAAAAACAAACAGAAGACGTTCTGAGGCCAACTAAAACCAGGGGGAAAACTGGTTAGTAAGAGGCAGAAAGGTTTGTGCCCCGAAGGTGACACAATAACCCCTAAAAACCGCCAACCTCAGAATCTGGACAAATACTGTCCTAATACCTATTTCCCAAAAAAAAAAAAAAAACTGAAGTCTGAATTCTTTTAAATTCCTTGGTTCCTGAAATCCTTATACCTTGCTCAGAAAAGCAACAGGGAACTGGCTAGAGCAAAACACGTTACACTCAAGCACTGTTCCACTACCTACTGACGCTTTAAATACCCAGCCACAGGTGTGGCTGGTAATCAGCGGAAGATGTGAGCAATCAACAGGTGAAACAGATCAGAGGTAATCCTGCAGGAATGCAAGGAATGTTAGAGCAGGAACAATCATCCCACAGGAACCAAAAATAACGATTAGCCGAGTGGCTACTCTGCAAGCTCGAAACTCATCGTCCCCACACACCAAAATAACGATTAGCCGAGTGGCTAATCGGAATGCTAACCACTGAGCCGGTGCAGGCATGGAAAAATGATCTACCCTGCACAGAAACCGTGACAATACATATATTAGTGCTGTCAACCGATTAAAAGTATATAAGTATATGAAAGTATATATATATATATATATATAACAGTTATAAATGGCAAGCCACTGTTAGTAAACCTATCTGAAAGCTGAAATACCTAAATCCAATGAATACTTAGTATTTCTGTCAAAAAAAGTGGACTTGCCATTGGTGCTGCTTCACTATTTTAAGCACAGCCACCATATCCCATAACGATGCATGGTGCAGTTCAATTCAAATTTTACCATAATATTGCCTAGCCTGCATTGATTTCACAGTAATAGTCTGATTACATTGTGAGATATTACTGTTAAATCTTGTAAAATCCAGATAACCATTGATTTCACAACAAAATTCTGATTACAGTATTTTATGGAGAAATATTAATGTTACTGTTGTACTGTCCCAGCAACCATTGATTTCACAATAAAATGCCGATTGCAATATTTTACTGTGAAATATTGTTAAATTATAAGTTTGACTTTTGCCTTGTAAAAGTCAAGTAATTTCAAGTTTATAATATTATAATATCCAAATTTCGTTTTTCCATCCGTATTTGTCTACACTAAGGAAATGAGCCTCCTGGAAAGGACAGGAGAGTCTTACTTTTATTGTTCAGTCTTTAATTCATTTTTCAGGTGATATGTGTTTTGAAAAGGCTATCTTCTACCTAAATACCTTGCTAATCAGACTAACTCTCCTTATTTAATGAGCCCTTCTTGAGGAGATGCTGATAACAAATTATAAGTTTGAGTTAGAGACGTTAAAAGGCCCATTGTGACACTTGGGCTAACACTCTCAACCACACACTTTCTCACCCTACGGATTTAATTACGTGATCAATGCAGCCCTCATCACTGGAATAAGGATTTCAACAACTTCTGCACCTGTATCAGCCATTTCCCTGCCAACAGACAACTCTGCTCTCTCACTGTGTATGAGTGGCTTTCACTTCTGACTGGAAATTTAAAGAGGCATTAAAATAATTAGAATGCTGTTAGCTACTATTTCTGTTTATATAGTTATAAAGTTGGTGCCAAATTTGTGGCTGAGCATGTCCATTTCCTAGCCCAATCTGAAATACCGAACCAACTGCACGCCAGTGCCGATTCTCCTCTGGAACACGTTGTGTGCTCCGTCTGCTTTTTTTCACACCACAGCAGACCACAGCTAAGCTTGCATAGAGTGGAGTCGGAGGAAGACCTTTCATGTGTGGCTTTAAGCAGTCTACAAGCGCCTGATCAAACAGTGGGGGTTGCTAGAGAGATAAAAAGAAGATCCCTAACCAACTGAACCCAGGGCGATTCAATCGCAATCGTGTGTCACTCTATGGAGCTACCAGCCACAGTTGGCACTGACACAGTCCAGATTCACTCTATTTCCTACACTTTCAATCAGCCAGTCAAGCAGAACAGTTTATTTACTGTATGTGTAATGTGTGAAGGGAGCATCGTGGATTTTGTTGCTGAGAAACGCTGAGAGTTATAGTCGATTTTGCGAGAAAGAAAGGGCAATAATGCTGTTCCAGCAGAGATGTCATCTTCCTGGAGTTATAGTACTGGAAGCAGTGAGTTGTGTTCACACTGAACTGTCTCCTGCTGTTCTGTGTGCAGGGTGATGTTCTAATGGTACGCCTTTAGGTACACATATGGTGCAATATTCTGTCCTATTAATGATTACAGGACCGTTAAAAAGTACAAAAACATATTTTAAAAGTCAGAAGAGGTTGATGAAAGAGGTTTCAGAATTTTTTTTTTCAGTGTAGGTGCAGTGATTCTAAATATTTTTTCTCACCGTATCTGAAACCTGCAAGGGATCTGTCAAGCAGCCAGTAGGACACAGGTGGGAATTAAGGGGTGGGCAGATCGATACTGAAGTATCGATACTTTCAACCATGATATTTCATCTTTCAGAATCGATCTCCACATAAAAATATTGATACCAAGTCATTTCTTTAACTGGCAATTTAAATATTTATTTTTTATGAAATTGAATGTGTATGTATATGAGTGTATCTGATACTGAAACAGTGAAAAAATTAAATGTATCAAATAATTGAGCAGGATAGGAACTACGTATCCTTCTACCTTCTCCCTCTGCTCCTCACACACAGGCACCTGGAGAAACATGTAGTCGCAGACATTTTGAGAATAAATTACAAATAGAAAAATATTTTTATTATATTGATATTTTATGTATATTTTCACTTCGATTTGCTGATTTGATTGATTTTCAGATGACCTAATGTGAAGAATAACTCCTGAAAATGGTCATTATATAATTGAATATTTTCTGAACAACTGAACATGTTTTATAATTGCAGTTATTAAACAGAAAACAAAGATAGAAATCTGATCTTTGGCAGTATATTTACCATTAATGTAAATGATTTCAAATATAATTAGTTCGAAAACTGCATTTACCTATTTTCACCATAGAAATTACTAAGATTTCAATTTTTGTGTCCACAAGAATGCTTTTAAAAGTTTTGATGTTGGTATATTATCGGGATACTAGCCTTGGTGTTACTTTGTCTTGGACTGAGAAGAAATTCAGTAATCCATCCCAGTGGAAATTAGCCTCAATTTAATTTCACGCTGTGACCCGGAAACATTGTTTCAAACAGAGTGATTCATGCATGGGTTAACTTTCTGGGATTTATAATGGAGCCAGAGATGCTTGGATCCTATAACACAAAACCAAACATATTGAAATATTCACTGTACATTACAGGCCAATGATCAGCCAAGCTGGTCTGTTTAGCTTCTTATCCTCTGGAGGCTTAGTCATGGCTTTCCATTTGCCCACATAAGCTGCTGCATAGCTGGCTTCGTCACTTATCTGGCAAATGTATCAGTAAAACCTCCACCTATATAGGGAGTGTAGCAGATACGACTAAAAGCAGAGGTAGCATTGCCAAAGTGTGATATTGAAGAAAAAACACACACACACAGAGAAGGAGGCCCTGTTGTTTATACTGCAAGGAGCAAAGAACATGTCACCTTGACGGATGGTGTATGTCCCCAGCGCTGGTTCCGTTGGTGGTCTAGGTCCAGTGCCGTGAACTCGGCCGGCCAGCAGTGTTCTCCGGGCTTTCTCAGGCGTGTCGTCTCAAAGGTCCCCCGGGTTCAGTGGGTCTGTGTGGCAGGGCCAGGGCTTCTCTTTAAATGAGTTATATGGCTTTCTTCTGCCGAGTCAACAACTGTGGCAGCAGAGCAGCGTAGGATTTCCTTTAAAGATTTATTCTGAATGAACAGCTTATTTTTTCACACACACACACACACACACGCGTGCGCACACGTGCGTACACAACTGCAAACATAAACACACACGGACACACACAATCACGTGTGCCTACGCACATGTCATAATAGTTTATATGGAAAAAATAACAGAAAAATTGATGTTTCATGTGTTAATTTGCAGTATTGTATTTATGGAACTTAAGATAGGGCCCCTTTTTGTTTTACTATACCTTTCTCAGTCAAATAATAAAGCTAATCAGTGGAGAGTCCTGAGCACGATATGGAGAAAGAAAGACGGGAAAGATGACTTTAATCTTCACAGTTTTCTTGAACTTGGCTTTGGTTTGTTTCGTGAGGCTGACTTGGGTCCGTTCAATTAAAAAAGGTCCCTATCAGCAGCAGTTATCTGCTGTATACCCATTTCAAGCTCAGGGACCTCCACTGAAGCTAGCGCTGCGCTGCCGGAGTTCTGCTGGAAGTGCATTTCCCTGAGGCTTATTGGCTGCTGCGTGAAAGGAAGGTATATAGCAGCAGTGTGTCAAACGAAACAACTGCCTCAAAATACCCTCCAAACGCAAGTGGAGCAGTCGAGAGCCGATAGCAGTGGATGTGCGGAAAGAAAAATATAGACACCTGGACAACAACTCGCAGAAGGATTAAAGCTCGCCTCGTAGCTCTACTCTGCCCTGATTTCTAGAATTAGGACTGAATCCTATGTTTGGTTAAAGTTTTTTTTTTTCCCCTCTGGGTTTGTAATTGATTGTCATGCATGGTGCCACCGAGGGAAGTTTAATAACGAGTTTGACCCGCTTCTTTGCCTTGGCAGCATGGCAGGTGACAGCCCCGCTACTGTACGTGCAGATTGTTCTCTTGGGAAATGAGGACCTGCATGCTTTTTCTTGAGGTACCATTTTGTGTGGCTGCTCATGTATTTTCTGGGACAACGTGTGCAGCGGTTGACACACCCATGGGAATCTCTCTCTCTCTCTCTCTCTTGTTCTCCCTCTCCCTCTCTCTCTTTCTCTCTCTCTCTGTCTCTCTCATTCTCACTCTCCCTCTCTCTGTTCCTCTCTCTGTCTCTCTCTCTCCATCTCTCTCTCTCTCGTGTAAGGTAATGAGCCAGGGAACAACGCTCTTTCCACGCTCTGTGAGGCAATGCAGCGAACAGCAGACAATGCGCCACACTGCCGGCATGTTACCAAGGCCGCGCAAGTCTCCCGCTCTTTCTATTGCCGATGTTTATCTGGAACTGAGACACGTGGGCTGCGTGTGTGGGGTTGTCGTCAACACCTGCAGAACGAGTCTTGCACTCTAAGAACGAAAACCAACACGGCCGTATGTTGTGAACGTCGACGTGCGTCGGCAGGGTAGAGAGTGCGCTCTGGCAGGGTGCGCAAAAATGTACCTATTCCGAGAAACAGAAATAGCAGAGTTGCCAAGTTTGGCGAGCTGGCTGCAGTGAGACTTGTTCCGTTTGCGAGTGGTGGGGGGGGGGGGTGACGTGTTGCGAACGAGAATGTTGACCGAGAGAGGGGGGCTGGGGGTGTGCCATTGAGATAGTTGTTTCACTTTCCGTGAGATTTCTTTGGGCGCCGTGAAAGTGTGAGACAGCCTGAAAGTGTGCATGAGAGTTGGCAACCCTGGAAATAGGATTTTACAGCATCTCCCTGTTGAGTATTTTATTGTAAGGAGGTGGACAAACGTTATTGTTTTTTCTTTCATTTGCAGCAGTATGATGTGACGGAGAAGTGGATTTGGGCTATTGTACACTGTGTAATGTGTTCAGAATTCCCTTTGCATCTGCAAAGTGGAATATACTGTGAAACCTCTGTAAGATGGCTGAAAGAATATATAATTTTACGAATCGGTGTGTTTCAGTTGAATGCATTTTTTTTTACCCTGATTCTTCAGCAGCTTTCAGAAACAAGGGATTTTTTATTTTTTACATTAAAGATTACGGTCTTTCTTCATCGCACATCTGATCTTCTTTCCAGTAGGCTGCAGGTTCAATCTCAGTGGATGGGGCATTGCTGGCATACCTAATCAATATACTGTATATGATACGTTGTAATCTTATTCAGTCAAGTAACTGAAGTTGTGGATGTGTCAGGTACAGGGGCATGCCCATGGAGAGAGCTGCATGGTGCACAGCGCATAGGAGTCATGTTGAGGGGCAGATTTCTTTGAAGAAACTCAGTTGTCCAGTTGTGGCTCAGTTCCTCTGGGTCCTGGCACCTGACTCAGGGTTGTTCTTGTTGTTGTTCTTTTTTAACTGCTGAAATCAGCTACACTGTTCTCTCTCATTGTCCCTGCATTTTCTGTAGGAGTCAGATACTGGGTTTCCCCGTGCTCGTGGCATGTTGGGAGAGGGCTCTCCCGTTCCGGAGACATTCGCGGTGCCCTCCCGGGGCCTCCCGGTCTGTGCTTTGCTGCACCCTGTTATTGGCGAGAGAAGAAACGTCCCTGAAAAAAAGGGGACATTGTTCCAGAACTCTTCCATGACCTTCACATCGTTGCCCCTGACAGCCGGATTAACTTTTATCTGCATCTGCACATGGACGCCCTGCACAAGCTCACACACATGTGTATGCTCACGTACACACACACACACACACATACACACGCACACACACACCCATACACACACACACACACACACACACTCACACACGCCACACTTGTGGGCACACACACACACACACACACACATGCACATACACATGCACACACAGTCACAAACACATGCACAACCACAACCAAAGTTTCACAAATACACAGACACACTCACACACACACACACACGTGTATGCTCACGTACACACACGCACACATTTGCGCACACACTCACACACACATGCACAAACACGCACACACACATGCACAGGTACATTCGCACACACACATATGCATGCACAAACACGCACACGTACATGCACACACATACACACACACGCAAACGCATGCACAGAAACACCAGAAGTTTCACGAGTACACAGACACAAACACACATGAGAGTACAGACTCTTTCCCCGTTCGTGTTTGAGTGTCCTGGTCTTGCGGCTTGCTGTCCTCATGCTCAGTTTGACGCGCAGCAGTTGGCAGCCGGGAGCCTGGCCCTGCCGTGTACTGCATGGACATGTCCCAGAAGATGCTGATTTCCACAGGAGTGTGATTCAGTGGGAATTCTCATTAGTGTGTGAAATCCCATCCGGGTCCTGGGACTTGCAGGCCTCCAAGTTTACTCTGTCTTGTGTCCACACAGACCGTTACTCGCTATAACTATGGAAAAAGGCAGTTAAGCCTGACCCCACCTGCATTTCTTATGCTACTGCAGATCTGAACATGGTAAAAGGTGCCTTATGAAAGTGATATTCACCTCAGTGGTAGTTTTCTGGCAAAATAAAGGTCAAATATAGGGCTGTCAAATATATAGAACAAACAGACTTTCCAAAGCCATTGTGCTTTATTACCTCTATTTATACCTAATTTTCTACATCTCTCTCTCTGTCTCTCTTTCTTTCTCACTCTCTGTCTGTCTCTCTGGTCACATTGACGGTCTGGTCTTTTATTGCTTTTCCTTTTTAGCCAACTGAATCCAGAAAAATGAATGTAACAGATGCTGTGTGTGTTATTTATCCATTCCCCCACTCCCCCCACCCCGCCATCTCACACCGAGTCTCAGTCTCGGGGGATGTGCACAAGGTGATGAGGACGCAATTATCTGGGTCACTATCGGGTGTCACTGTAGCACCTGGGGCTGTGGCTACCTAATAATACCACAGATGGAGTGCAGAATGGGGGAAAAGCAGCCAAGCAGAGAAAGTGGCGGCAAACACGTAATCTCCAATGCCTTTTTCCAAATCAGTTTGTGGCCAGTATTTGTCAGCCCGTTCCACTTACTTCCTTGCCGAGTCATTATTATTTTGTCCGGTGTGACTTGTTTGGCTCTTATTTCATATATGATCCGTTTAAGCAGCGAGGAACCTACTGAAACCTCTCGGGTTAACTACCTTGTTCAAGGTCTGTCCCCCTGAGATCTGGACCTGCGAAAATCTTATTACGAATCAAGCTCCCTAACCACTGCGCCGCAGTGCCATCGGTTACCATAATTTCCCAAATGCCCTGTATTTGTGACTTTGTGCGCATCGTAGACAGTGTCTGCAGTGTCTCTGCAGAAGGCTGAAGGGGGAAATTACTGGCAATATTTTTTTCCATTTAATATTGCTGACAGGTATGAATTTAGCAGAAGGTTTGCTCGCTTTAATATACTGAGCTCCTGTTGAGAGTGGACTCAATGCGGTGCTCACATTATATAGTGTTACTCTCCAGGTCACTGCACCTTGAAATGAAGCAATTGGAGCTTGAGCATTCTAGCAAACAAATCTGCCCCACCTCCGGGTTTATAACAATGGCAATCAGGGGATTCGGGTGGTGGTGGGGGAGGGGAGGGGGGTTTACGTGGGTCACGGGGCTGGAGCCCCCGATAATGACATGCAAATCAGTCGAGGTTGGTGGAGGGGTTAAATGAATACCCAAATGGAAGAGCGTGTGAGATTTACTGTACATCAGAATATGCAGACAGTGCATTAAAGGCATTCTGGTTCATTTGGACTGGACAGGAGTGGAGGTGGGCTAGAGACAAGGAGATTGATGAGTTTGTATTAGTTGCCACCCAGATTGAAACATACTGTATGGTTTATCCTGTAAACTGTATGTCAAGAATGGTAGTGGGATGAAAGATGCTTAGCAGACTCTGGCAGTATGCTGTGTGGAGAACAGGTAGAGGAGACATTGCAGAAAATTCATTATTTTAGACAATTTCTTTTTTCTGCATATGGCTTTGCTGTTTTTTATGGTGACATATCAAATGCAGACAAACAACCTAGCTGGTTATAGCATATGAGCCTGTCTTGATATCACACTGGATGAAATGTGCTCTAGTACTACTACAAGTACTAGCCCTACCGTCGTCGCCATGACTACTACTTTTTCTATGTCAAGCTGCAACTCCATTAGTCATTTTAAGCAGTAGTATTCACCATAATGCAGTAAGTAAAGTAGTTGCAGGGCTGATAATCCTTGTCATAATTGCGGTATAGTACACGTATGAGTGGAACAAGTAATGGTAGAAGAAAATGTCATGACAGTAAATGTCATGACTCAGAGTGGAAATTTCAACTGTGGCATTTTCCTTTGTACTGTATGGCCCAAAATGACTTTAAACAGAATGACAGTGTATTAAGATGTCAGTCATTGAACTCTCTCCTTATTTGATTTAATTTTTTGAAGAAAAAAAAAATACACAAACTGAATGAATACTACTTAAATATTTATCTAAGTGTCTTTTCACTTTTGAACTTCTGGTACTTGCTATCTATGAAGTACTGAGATCTGTGATCTTTGAGAACAACCTGCTGATCAGAGCCATCAGCTACTTTTTTTTCTCCATAGCGCTCTGCCTTTCTTCACCAGAGGAAAGTGTGTGTGTTTGTGTGAGTGTTTGTGTGTGTGTGTGTGTGTGTGTGTTTGTGTGTGAATGTGTATCTCACGAGGAGCTAAAGTTGATGCATGAGAATACTTTGGGGGTTTGGGGATTTTAATTCGATACAGGGGAAAAGAGTGGAGCTCAGAAGTAAGCAAAGCTGTTTTGATTGCCGTGGTAACAGGATTAGTATTCCGAGACCATCGGTTCCATCCCTCCGTCCTTTTTTTCCCCCTGCTAAGCACTGAAAGCTTTTATGTGCTGCTTTAGTTCTTACAAGCTCTTCCTTTCGCTGGAATCCACTCTCCGCTTGTGTGGACCGGGCCAGCTTAAAGGCTCAGTGGAAAGGTCGCCTGGCAACCCGCCACAATCGCATTGGCCCTTGCCCTGGACTCCAAAGGCGCTGCTTATCCATCCCATCATGCATTGCGGAAACAGGAGTGTTAAAAGCAATAGCTTCCGTATTAGGGACACCCCCCTCGTACATTCGGATGCAAGCTCAAACAGCCTTAAATCTGAAACCAGGTTTAGTTGGTTAAATTTCAGATGAGACTGCAGGCAAGGCATGAGATGGAAGCCGTCATATTGAAGTGGTTACCTGGAAACTAGGATTGGTCCCAAGAATATTAGCACTGACCTAAAAAGAATATATTACTGTCACTCTAGCACTGATCTCACTACCATTTGTGTTCATATTACTGCATGGATAAGGCCTAATCATCTCACTCCAAAGATAAAGTGAAGTATGTTTCAGCAAGTTACTCCCATGTACTGACTTCTGTTCACGTCGCATGGCGATTTCTAGTTTTGATGGCAAGCATTGTGAAATGAAATCCTCTGCCCGCTCCCAGCAGATTTCTGCCACGCCGCAGTAATGGCACAGGTCGCAGTGAGACTCCGGGCAGGAAACAGGTGGTCAGCCAGCTTGTTACCGCACATTTGCAGTGGAGGCCCACTGGGCCCGATCGATAATTATGACTTCATGTTGTCTATTCAGAGACCGGCAGGGAATCATAAACATATCGATCGCCCTGCGAGAATCGGGTCAGCAAGACTGGGGGAAAACAAATGCGACAGCCTGTTGAATAAACCAAGGAGGGCCAGGCAGCAGTCCCAGTTGTGGTCTGTAGCAGAAGAAATCCTTCTGGAAACTGGAAAATCCTCTGGAAACTGGAGGTAGCATTTTACTGTGTCTATATATACTATATTATTTTATTAAAGCATTTTTTTCCTGGATACAATGGGACAGGATGTATTAACGAGGGGAATGGGATTCTGGGAATATAAGAAGGCATATTGGCAAACGCGGTTCAGATGATCCGCCGAAACCCCCTGAGACTCCGCCTCAAATCCCATCTCCCCCAGAGCCACGCGTCACCCCTCCAACACATACGCGGCAATGATTTATGGGCGGAGCGATAACGCGTGCGACGAAGAGCGGGCGGCCCTTCCCCGTGTGCTCTTGCGTTTTGAGTCATGTGATTCATTGTGCCGCCCAGGTTTGTTCCCCGAGTAATGTGATGCATATCCTCGCCCTGTCTGGGCTCAGCGTGAGCAGCAGTGTGGAACATAGTGGTGATTCCAGCTGACTTCTTGCTCCGGGGGTCATAAGTTCAAACAGTCAGTATCTTCACCGTTATGGCTTCAGAAAAACCTGGTCTGTGTAAATGATGCCAGAATGGATGCAATAGAAAGTCACCCTGAATAACAGTCTGATAAAAAAAAATACTGTTAAATGACCAGTAAGGAATGATCAGTAATATCCTTAGACACTGACAAATTAACTGATTGCACTCTCAAAAAAGATCTATTAATACACTACATTAATATACTACGTTTGTGTTACTTTCAACACATTTTGTGTCAAAGTTACTACGTTTGTATTATAAATATACAATTCATGTGTAACAAGGGGACACATTTTAACACAGACTGTGCTGAAAGTAACACACAATGTGTTGCCCTTTAGACATGGAGGTGTGTTAAATAATAACATGTTTCTGAATCTGAATGTAGATTGTAATATTTTACGAATACTTCATAAAAGTGCGCTTGTTATTTATCAGACCATTTGTATTAATGGTAGAATGGAAAAATCTGCAAATGCACTGTGCTTGAGTTGTACAGTATAATGACAATTTCTATTATAATATTTTCTTCAGGTATTTTTCATTGTGAACCCTTTCTTTGGCTCATTTACTGAGTGTAATGATTTGAATTGTATGGTTATTTCAAATTCATTCAACTGTTAAGCTGATAAATCTTGCTTGGGAAGGTTTCATTTTGCACATTTGCATGACCGTATAGAATATAAAGGTAAGGAAAGTAAAAGCACAAAGTAGAATAAAGTGCTGTACATTGTAACATAGATAAAAGAAAAAAAATCAATCTAAATATACAGTATATTACCATATATAACATAAACCGAGTTTTACAGATCTAACTGAAAAAAAAAATCCCTGCAACACAAAGTGGCTTTCAAGTGGCCGTTTTAGTTAAGATGGCATAGTCATTTTCATACAAAATAATACATTTCAGGTTCAGTAGTGCCTTTTGGATTTAAACCTTGAATTCCCGGTTTATAAATAAAAAAGTGCTGTCTTTGATGGAAAAAATATTAATTTAATGCAATTACGCATAGGTAAGGGTTGTTGAGGCTTCCCAGTTTGGAAGCAACATTTTGGAGTGCACCAGATATACTTGGAGGTCAGCATTGTGTGACCAGTAACATGGTAGTCTGATATTCTTTCCCGAGGATTGGGATTGCAGTAGTGTTAGAGTGTTAGAGGTATTCAAAGCTAAGCTAAATTACTTCCTATAATTTTTTAATGTTCAGTCTCATTAAAAAGAAGCCAATGTCTACTAAAAAAAATAAATAAATAAAATTGTAATTGTGTAAAAAGAAATAAAAAATACCAAATTTAAATTTGTAATTTTTATCAATTTTATTTTTTAATTTAAATTGTCTGATATTTTAATACATGTATGGTATTTGGGGGGGATTCTGTTGCTTATTTCCTTGATTTATTTTTCAGGAGTAACCTGATAAGCTGAATTATTAATAATAGAGTAGGCTGGATTGCACTTCATGAACTAAAACCCAGCAAGTCGAAACTTCGATGTTTGTCCCTGCGCTTCTGACACTGGATATTTTTATTTATTTGTGGTTTTTTTTCTTCTTCACTGTATACTGGCAGCACAATGTTCACAGACGTTTTATGCGACAAAGAGGGTAAATAGAAATAACACCATCCTCCACAGGAACCCATGACCCACTCGCAGCATGTGAAAACTGGCACAGCTTCAGTGGGACATGAAGCAATTTGTCAAGTCTAAACAAGGTGCTGATGTGAGGTTATCCTGATGTTGTTGAGTGCTCTCGTTATGGTGATTTCATCTGGGGACACCTCGGGAGCATATTCGATTGCGTTCTTGGTTTATGTCTGTCTGTCTGTCTCTCTCTCTCTCTCTCTCTCTCTGCCATTGCATGACATTAAACACATTGAGGTGCATCAAGTAAAGGTGAATATTTCTTAATGAGGCATGCCTCTCAGCTCCATCGCAGTGTTACAGCAGGAAAAACTTTGTGAAGCACATATGAGGTGTGGGAGTTCAATGTGATACGTTTGTAATGAGATGGTTGTCGGTTTGTAGCCAGTGCTGTTGAGCAGTGAATCATTTCAGAATCGGTTTAAGCTGTGTCAAAGATACGATAATAATAGTTTTTAGTAATTCAATCTGCTAATTATTGCGGGATTGTAAATGATATTTTCATTCTAGTTATTCATATTTCAGTTTCTTAAGGATATTGTTCAAGAGCTACTTCAAACATCAAAACTTATTGAACTCCATATTAGTATTAATTGTATTATTGATTCCTAAGCCTCTCGTTTCTGGAAGTCTTACCGCTGAAGTAAAAGTAAGCAGTGATTACATTGCCCTCTTTGACCTCACGCCCTGCATTAATAAAGCCATATTATCCTGCATCATCGATCACCCTGGATTGTCTAAAGCCTGGCATCATATTCTTTGAAATCTTGCACCCCTCCCTTCCCCATGTCTTGTGCCAGGTTCTCGCAGCAATCGATCATGTTTGGCGCCCCTGTCTCCTGCATGACTCGGGTGACCCGGCAGGGCAGGCGATGTCCTTCAGTGCGTCTGCCGCGGTCTGGGCGTTCAGGTCCTCATTTGTGTTCATTTGTCCTGACATTAAGTGGATTTTTCCCAATCTGTTTGCTACCTGGAGCCCCCCGCTGACTGGCAGCACTATTTATCATAATACTGACGGCGGAGCTCGGAAAGTCAAGGAACGGCCTTTGCCGAGTCCCTGGGTAGGATCGGAGCCTCCCGGCAGACAGGCCTGTTGGGAAATAAGAAGCGCGGAGGGGAGGACAGCAGCTGCTCGCGTTTGAGATTTCCGGGAAACGTTCAGTCTAATTTCACGGATTCTGTTGTACTGGGATCTGATCCAATTTCCTTTTTCCGTGTATGTGCGTATGTGCATGGTTTTTCAGCATTTTTTATTTCCAACAAATGAGATAAAAGCCAGAAAAGAGAAGCTGGACTGCACACATTGATTGAGGGAAATGAATGCACATCAAACCTATTTATATTTTTGCTATTTTTTAAATTGGAAACCAAAACAATCTGAAAATGACTCAGCAGCGGTATGCCAAGGACTCAAATGGCAAGTTCATTTCAGGAGGATGAATGGGCTCCTAACAGCTACGTATTAAGTGCATCTGGCAGCAGCACCATCGTGAATGCAAATGAATGCTCCTCGCTTCCGCAACAAAATGGGGTTGCACTGTACAAAGAGTTAATAAAATTTTCCCCCCAAACTCTCCGTGCCCCCACCAATCTCAAAATACCCCAAAGCTCCTGAAGTGCACTCCGACTCCTTTCTGCAGCAAACTCCACAACATCTGTCGGCGGCCGAGTCAAGGCCAAAGTCCAATGCTCGTTTCCGTGGTGCCCGGCATTAATCAATGGGAAAACACCGACACAGCTCTCGCCCTCAGGTCATTAATATATACAGAGACAGGGGAGCAGAAATTCTGCAGCACCCGCCATTAGCAGACACGGAGAGGGGCCGGGGCCAAATTCTGCTCTGCCAGTCATTGATAAATACTGGAAAACACTGCCGCTCCTTGTCCCGAATAAGCTGAGCGAAAGACCGGCCTTTGGTGAACAGAGGAGAGCTCTGAGCTCACTTCCTCTGTGACTTCATTATTTAGCATGCGGAGTGGCTCAGGTCCCCCAGATGCCCCCAGTCCCAACTGCGGCCTCTTGAGGGTGGGAACTCTGATTTCCAGGAGGGCGACGGGGCACGCAGGAGTGAGCGAAACTGAAACTCGTGCTTTCTTGTTAATCTTAGTGAAACAAAGAAGTCTAATAACAGCAAGCCCTCGTCTGTCCTCCTGCCAAGGGAGAAACACCAGGGAGTTCCCGCTGACCACGCGTGGCATATGGCAATTTGAATCAATCTGGCAAAGAGTCACTGAAAACCTGAGATCATTTTAATTGCGTTTTGAATTGTAAATGAGAAATTGTGACTGTATGTATTTCTGCGTGTTTACGTGTTCACAGTTCAGTGAGGAGAGCAGCAGCTAATTGTAAATTTCCTGAAAGATATTGTCATAATTGATTGCATTGTGATAGTGGCCCTGTATGATTATTCTTTCAGAGAAAAATGGACGATCTGCTTGTCCACCCACGCAGCGCTGAATTTAAGTCTTTGAGAATCTGAGGAGGATGAGTAATATTGTGGTGGAAGGAAGTCTGGGGGCTTTGAGTTTTTTTCGGTCAGAACTGATGACACATCTTGTAATATTTTGAAATGTTGGCTCCGTTTCAGGGTCTGGTGCCATAACTATGTTTCCACATGGCCCAAAATAAGTTCGACCAGTGGCGGTTGTTGAGCTGAAAATAGACAGGGTGGAAAACTTCCCTTTAAACTAATCATTGGTCTTGACTCATTTTCATTCAGTCAATTTGGCTCTGATACTGTGTATACTGCAATGTTTAGACTTGGCCTTGATGTGAAGCGCAACACATCTGGTTCTGATGTAATCTGGCTGTGATGGGAAGAATAACGCTGAATTTAATCAAATATAATATAAATTGGGAGCAACGTGCACTTGGTCGTATTGTCGACTGTAATGCAAATGGCTGGCGTGCGGTCCACAAAACTCACTTGCACTTGACAGTGGTGTCATTTTGACAGTGTTTGGTGTGATGTGCCGATGTTCAAAAATTCATTCGAATCAGTGAACTCTGCGTCAGGATGGACTTATTCCAAGACTTCCAAGGCATGGGTGAAATAGCTGGCCAGTTCAAGCTATGCTGGGCTAGGCATGCGGGGACGAGCATGCCCATTTGACAGGGTTGGATCTAGACTGTCATTGAGGACACCATCCTCCTCCACATGCCTGGGGGTACTGGACACCTATGCAGCGTGTGCTACCCATGCTGGGTATCTCAGGCCCAGTATCACTGACACAGAGCATTACATTACCTTACAGGCATTTAGCGGACACTCTTATCCAGAGCGACTTACGCAGCTGTACATAGCACTTACAGCTATGATGCAATGCAGGTTAAATGAAATGGCAGTGTCTTATCTGAGAATCGAACCAGTGACCTTTAGGTTACAAGACCAGCTCCTTACCCATTATGCTACACTGCCGCCAACACTGAGCAAGCCAGGGAGGTGCCTAGCTCTGGCACGCACAAGCTCTGCAGAAGGGGCACATTTTCTGGGTAGCACAGATGGCTTCGAGTTTGAGGAGAGAGGCAGAGGGGCGCTGTCTGGCGCAGCAGGTGAGGACAGGGAGCGTCGATGCCGCGACACCGCCGACAGGCGCGAGAGACGAGAAGGCGGTGTGCGCTGCGGCGCTCCTAGCTGACGGGTACGTTGCCGCAGGGCAGGAACGACGCGCCTTGGTGCCTGATGATCTAGCCTCGGGGATCGGAGAGAGGTCGGCGCGGCGGGCGCGGCTGCGTCCTGGCATGGGGACAGGGACCTGCCTGCTGACAGACAGAGACGGCGGGCGATAGCGCCCTGGCAGCGAGGTGGAGGGACATTTCTCACCTTAATGGCCACCTGGTATCACGCAGCCTTGCCACTAGGGCAGGAACACACCCTGATTACGCCGGGCCGGGTATTGTTGTGTTCAGAGCTGTCAATCTTAGTCAGGACAACCTCCAGACTTGACAATCGAGGGCGTGGTGAAAGGCTGGTACGGCCCTTGGCGATAAACAATCTGCCTTTGACAGAGTGCAGCCATGTTAGACAAGGAGAGAATGTTACTGTGAAATTCAGGAGTAGAGGGCAGGGACACAGGCATATGCACTGTTAGACGGGACAGAGGGCACATTAAAAGCATGGCATGGGGATTGGGCACAGGAACATGGACTCTGTGACAGATAGGACAGGAGCTTGCTGGCCTTACCAACTGAGACGGGCATCAGGACCTTGTAGCTGTCCACTAGACACAGCATTGAAAATGGGCCACCTTTTAGACAGTCAGTTTGGATTTCTGTCCAAAGTCATTTTAAGGTCTAAATAATAATAATAATAATAATAATAATAATAATAATAATAATAAAATAGTAATAGTATCCACCTACACTGTGTTGTGTTCATCCATTATATTCATTGAAGAATAGTTTTTTTTTAAATTGTAACTTTCTCTCCATTCATTTCAGTTCAGTGTTATCGCTTTTTACAAAGGGCCATTGTCTCAAAACACTTTAGACGTCCTATGCCTAGGCCCCCATCAGCAAGCCAAGGATGACAGTGGCAAGGACAAACTATATTTCAATATATAAAAAGCAATATCTCCATCTGATTCTCTGTCATTGGTTGAGGGATGGGGGTTTGTTTCATTACCCTCTAACAATGTGATTCCAGGATATATTACCTTGGAGCATTTAACAGAGGCTCTTATCCAGAGAAACCTAGACAGATTTTAAATACAGTCCATTTAAACAGTAACATTTTACGTAAATAATTCAGGTTAAGTGCTTCACTCGAAAGTACAACAGAAACCCCAGCTGAGAAGTGAACCCACAACCTTTGAGCCACAAGTCCAGTTCCCAAACTGTACTACACTTCCACACTTAAAGAGCAAGAAATAAAGGGAACTAGCCTCCACCTAACCGAAGAGACCCATACAATGTTTTGAGCTTTGAGTTGGTCACAGCTGAGCAACAGCTCTGGTTGTGGTTTAGACCTCCTGTTCTCAGTGTTCTCAAGTTGAGCTGACGGATATAGGGTCTCACAGACAAAGCTTTGTTCTGTGAGTTGAGTAGTTGGTGTTTCGGGCACCTACCTACCTCTTCCTCTTCCTCTTCTTCTTCTTCTTCTTATTATTATTCTTCTTCTTCACCTCCTCCTCCTCAAGCGTTGCCCTTGTGATGAACATCATAAGAGACATTGTAAAATGGGATTCATCTTAAAAGGAAGGCAGAGATGTTTTAGGTTCAGTGAGAAATCTGAATCAGTGTGCCAGAGAAGCCAGAGGTGTCGGCATGCACCTGTCATATTGAATAGCCAGCACCACTCTAAATATCATAATGATGACAATTATGATTATATTTACCATTATTATTGAACTTCACAGCTCTCTATTGTGCAGAAAATCAGAGGACAGAGCACATTGGTGTGCTCAGGATTTATTTATCTGTTGCCAGTTTTGAAGAAGGTAAAATGAAACTGTTTATGATGTCACTAAATGTTAGTTACTTAGAGGTCATTTGTGTAATTTTCTCTTTTTTCATTAACTTTGCCTTTTTTGTACTGAAATAATTTAGTTATAAAAGTGCCTATCCTCATACGGCTTTCAAAATGAATATATTTCATATAAGCTTCCAGACATTCACATATTTAGTTATATGCTATTTTAGTATGTAACTGTAGGTAGTAATTTTGTAGTCAAAAGAAGCCATTAAAACATGTTTTCTGTGTAGACACACTGCATACTTTAGGTTGACATTTGTTATTGATATTTGAATTTGTTGCAGTGTTATACATGTAGTGATTGATATTTCTATCTTATTTGACATGAAATAGATGTGATATGTAATGTGGGTGGACAAGTAATTATGCGATGCAGCCCCATGAGTTGTGTAATGCTGATGTGTGCATGTGCGTGTGCACACATTGTGTGTGTGTGTGTGTGTGTGTGTGTATGTGTGTGTGTGTGTGTATGTGTGTGTTAAAGCCAGAGTGCATCAGCATCACTAGGAAATGTGCAGGAGTTAACTGTAGCTGTGGGCGATGTGGCTTTATTTGGAATTAATTATGAGACAAGGAAACTAACCCTCAAGGTTGCTGGTGCAGCCAGGGGATTGTGTAAAATTCGTGTTTGTGTGCATGTTCCTCCTTCTCTCCTCTGTACTGTTTTTATTTTTGGACAAATTCATAGCCTGTTCCTCTGAGCTGTGTTTGTATATGTGTATGCGTGTGTGTGCGTACGTGCCTGTGTGTATGTGCATATCTCTGTGTGTGCGTGCGTGCGTGTGTGTGTGCGCGTGCGTGCGTGTGTGTGTGTGTGTATGCGTGTGTGTGTGTGTGTATTTGCACAGATGTGTGTGTGTACGTGCGTGTATGTGTGTGTGTTGGCTGTTGTACGGTGCCTCGCTCAGGGAGGAGGAGGGCGTGTGGCCAGATGTTGGATGTCTGTGAGCGATGGCGGACGTGAGCGGGATGCGTGAGGAGGGGATGCTACCTGCAGGAGGGGATGAGAGTGGAGCTCTGGCTCAGGGCCACGGCAGTTTACGGTGACGGAAGGCCGGTTGCCTCCACGCATTTCCTGCTCCGATTAGTGGAGCCGGCCAGATGTCATAGTGACAGCACTCACGGGCCCGGCTTCCGCACAGCACCCACAGCAGGGAAAGGGCCGGACTGAACGGGAGGGTCTGCGTAGTCGTGGGTGCTCACAGTATGTAGTTCCATAGCACAGCATTAAAAATACACTGAATGGCAAAGTGAGCACGGTAAATTAGAAAGAAAGGAATAGCAAAATAATGGTGGTTGTTTACTAGACAGCAGACTTGTTGTGTCCCATAAAATAAAGAGAGAGTGAATTTAGTTTCCTACCAGGACTTTCTGAGAAAAGTCATTCATAAACCAATAATAAATGCTAAATATATATATATGTATATATATACCCTGTGGCTCAAGGTGCAAATGTCCCCAGAGGCTGTTCATTCCAGGTGTGTGCATTACTGAAGAGGCGGACATGGTTGGTGCAGGTGTCGGTGTTGAGGGCCACTCTGAGCTGGGAGTGTTTTGGTGACCATACAGAGTGCATTGCCTGCTGCCGTTTCAGGGTCACATGACCTCACTCTAGCTGTAATTTCTTCTGACAAGCAGCTCTGAACCCGAGGCCCTGGACATGTGACTGCTGCTACATTCATATTACCAAGGGACAATTAGATTTCACTAGTGCATGCCATTAGTACAGCTTCAGTAATATACATTATGGGTGGGGGGTGGAGGTTGTGGGGTGTATGTGTGTATGTCTGTGTGTGTTTGTGCATGTGTGTGTGCATATATGAGAGAACGAGCAAGCTAGAAGGGAGGGAGGAGTGAAAAAAGAAAGTGAATAGAGACAGCATGAAGGAACAACCAGACACAGTGAAGGGGATGGAAAGATGGCATAACAGAGAATGAGGGAAAGAAAGAGAAAGGGGGGATCTGTATAGATAAATTTGAAGGAGGGAGGGAGAGGAACAGTTCAGTGGAAATGTGCATACACATTCGGACCCTTCTGCCCGATGGCTATGGAGAGGGATGGCAATAAAAGTTTGTGAGCCGAACTCAAATAGATAAATTTAAAAAAAAAAATCTCTGGTTCTCTCCTGACTGGACCAAGAGGGGCCTACTCCTGCTCCCTGCAGGAAATAAAGTGTGAAAGGATTTATTGATATTTCAGCAATTATAAAATGACTGTCACACTTGATCAGTTAGTCACTGTGTGATTTGTGGGTTTAGCAATGGCAAAGATCCATTGTCTCCCAGCCCCTCAGGGACTCAAAGTCTGCTATTGTGTCTATTCAATTTGCACTGTTTATATGATGGTAAAGAATTAATAGATTTCAGGTGTTGGAGATGTCCATATAATCCCCTCATAAACTTCAAGTATCTCAATTCCATCACTCTTCCTTTATTTTTTTCACAAGCTGAGCGCTTTGGAGGACTTTGGATTGTACGGTGTTTGATCAACCCCTTAACACGGCAGACAACTGATGAAATATTAATGAATTTGAAATCACCTATATCCCGTGTTTACACATGCATATCTCTTGAAACAAAGGAAGCTTACTTGCTTTGTCTTTCTAATCAAGCACACGTACATCACGGTCGCCAACGCTGGTAACCTGCTGCAGCTTGTTCCACCACGGATATCGACTCTAGATAAAAGATATGGCCCTCTTCTGAGCTGAAAATAGCAATAAAACAGGTAAAATAAAATGGAACACAATCCCCACAGTCAGCAGGCCCATTGAGTGCTGTAGACATCCGAGGCCATATTGATTCCTCGGCTTTGCGAACGTCGACATGTCTTTTGTATCTGGGTCCAGTGTGTTATGGCTGAATGAGCCGCAGGTGTGGTATCATGTGATGGACACTGTCTTGGAGAACGCTAGTGCTGACCACACACTGAAGAGGGCCTCAGGTGCTGCTCAGCCTCCCGCACTGTTTGTGTGTGTGCGTGTGTGTGTGTGCATGCATGTGTGTCTTACAGTTGCACTGTGGCATGTACATAGTTATATGGTATGCCACTGTCTCTCTGTCTGTCTCTCTGCATCTCTCTCTCCCTCTCTCTCTATATCGCTCTCACTCCCATCTTCGATTCATCTGTTCTCTTTTTTTAGACAATTTGGAATGCAGTTCTTTCTGGTGTAATCAGCTGTATAGTTTGCCTCAGGAGTCTGTGTAGTTTTGGCTGGAAAAACTTCCAAAGCAAAAACTATGTTCCAGTCCCTGCATCCAAGTCTAAGCCTCAACTTTGAGAGTCTGGACCGTGAACTACACAGGTCCCAGTCTACCAATCCCAATATTCCAATATCAAAATCCAAATCTTTGTCTCTCACCTCATACGCTAAATTCAACACATAATTATTTATTCCATGCCCCTAATCCACTCATTCTCATGCCAGCACCTTGTGAATGAGTCCGCTCAGCAGCTGGGCCCGTGTCTACGTTCTCCTCCATTTCAGCCACCATCAGCAGCCCCATCACTCATTGTCACTCACCTTTTTCCCCTGTTGGGTGATTGATCACAGCCGTGAGCAGAGCCACCAGTAGCACTTCCGCAGTGTTTGGTGCCAGCCTGTGGGAAGCACAGCTCAAAAGCGCACGCGCACACACGCACACGCATAAGCACACACACGCGCGCCTGCGCACGCACGCGCACACGCACACACGCACACACACATTTAAAGGTGTCAAATGCAGTGATTTTGCTGTGTTTCCCTGGCCCTCAGAACTCTAATGTGTGTGATGCTTTTAAGTCCAGCCACAGTAACGGCATCAGTTTTGACTGAGCATGGATTTTCAGTTGTCGGTTACTTTTGACCGACTTGTCAGAAGCTACCTGAATCTCATAAAACTGCATGACTAAAAGTATTAAAATTGTTTTGCTAATTTTGGTATACAGCAAACTTATGAAGCATTTGATGTTAGATTTTTGTTTCCTAAAGCCTTGAAATAACTAATAATCAACAGAAGCAGCCTCCAAGTTTCGGTCTAGGGCTCAATGTTAATATAAATCAGACACAAAATAACATTTATTTTGAACTTTTTGCTAGCACCAACAATCCTCACACATCACATTTATTTTACATAGGGCTGCCGGCTGCTGAGAAGTATGATAACTGTCAGGAGATGTAAAATATACATTGTTATCAAACAAAAATCTTGCTCAGACTGAATAAATTTGACGCAGTGGGAAGAACTAGCACACAAAGTGTTGCAGTGTAACAACTTGCGAGTTTGGAACGGTCTCATGCATGAAACATAATGAGGGATGGATCACAGTGTTGCACGTCCCTCCGACAATATGAACCAAAGACAGACCTGAGTTATAGTGCCTCCCACCGTCCGTAGGGGTGAGGCTATCCCTGGGTGGTGTGAGCATCATTAGCCCCATATCGCCACGGTAACAACCACAGCAGCCCATCATCACTGGGGCTGCGCTGTCCGGGCAGCCGCCGCGGCCCCGGGCCTCTCGATCCACTGATCAGAGAGACGGTGCCAGTTCCAGGAGCTCGTGGCAGCGTAATGAGGACCGCTGGGTATCGTTTAGCCGGGCCTCACTAGCGAGGAGACCGGCCAGAGCCAAACCCGGCTGCCTGGCGGAGAAGAAACAGCCGGCCTCCGCTCAGAGGCACCAGCCAGAATTCTGAGCAGAAATTCAGCGCTACGCATCTACGGCGTCTGCACGCATCTGTGCGAACGTGTGTATTTATCTGCACCTGTTCATAATCTGAATCTTGAACTGCACCTGACGCTCTGCTCCAAAGGGCGAGGGATTGCCGACAGTGGTCTGTTTCCAGCTCTCTGTGGAGACGAGTTATGATATCGTCTTGGGATATCTTGTCTTGCCTTCTGCAAATGCTCTATTATCTCCAAGTGGCGGGTCAGCATCAAACCTGGAGGTTACTTTAGGCAATCAGGGAAAGAGGACAGCTAGTGTGCATGCCTGCGTATGTGTATGTGCACATTAAGTACATACATGTGCAAATGTTTTTGCCATGCCTGACACTTGCATGTGATTGCGTTTGCATGCGTATACGATAAGTGTGGGTGCGTGTATTAGTGTGGGTACGGGCATGATGGAAATGTGAAGAAGGCTCCATCTGTCTCTCGGCCACGCAAAAATGGTGAAGAGGCGACCTGCATTGGCAAACTCTGTGAGAGGTGACAGACTCTTAAGCTGTCTCAGATTAATTGGCACTCTGCGGTGGTCAATAAAGGCTTGAGGGAGACCCCGGGAGACAAGCAGCCGAGCCCACGCCGCCCCGGAACTGAAGTCTTTAAGCCGTCTTGGTCAGCTTGTAGAAACAAAGATTGCCGGGCCATGGAAATCAATGGGCAGCGCCCGCTTCAAAGAGAGGAGGCTGGCTTTGAGGGGATTCTCCATCGCGCATCGCTCCGTAATGAGCCGGGTTTGATAGGACCGCCGAGCGCCTTTTTTTCCACTCCCTTTCCCGCCAAGGACCGCGCTGCGCAAGTACCCAGACGTCCCGCTCCGCGGGCGGGACCGGCCCGAATGGTAGGCAGGGGTGGGCTGGGGTAATGAGCGCGGTCATCAGATGACTTCTGGCGAGAGAGCGCTGGCAACCAGCTGGTGTGCTGTGCTCGTCCCTGCACAGCATGTAGGTAGTCATCCTTGTTTGTTAGTCAGAAGCGCGGGCTGTCACTCACTCAAACGAATGTGAGAGAGGCGGATGAAGTTTTGCTTATCGTGCCGCCAATGAGATCAACAGGAAGGGATTGTTTCTTGAGGCCTGCTTTAGTGGTATGCCTGTTGCCTGTGTTTATTTCAGTACTTCTAGGGTGACACATAAACCCATAAGCTGTGAACGAGCATGAATCTGTAATTACCAATGACAAGTGACTTTGGAGCACTGTTCTGATGTGGAAGCATTTGTTTGCTGGCGGTGGCCTACAGATCCTAAACCACAGCTCAGAGAAGATCATTTGTTTCCCTTTTTTTGTCATCACTTACTATGTATAACTCCACACATTTGTCATGAAGTCAATTTGATACATTGCCCGCCTATGATAAATTTGCATACGATGCAAACCAGGGGACTTCTCTCAAATTATCTGTGTGGGAAGATGCTCCATCATATAAAAAAAACAACAACAAAAAAACAAGTGGGATGGGAAAAAGACACGTTCTTGGCCTGCAATCTTTTTAAAAAAAATTATATATTCTCAGACATTTGCTTTCATTCAAATTTGTCACAATGCCATTGTGGATCTTTAATGGTGTTGTTTAACATTGTTCCAAGAATACATGCATGTTGCAGCCAACAAAATCAACATTACCTGCCCCCTCCCCCCCCTTCCTAAAAAAAGTATTTATCTTGGTATGATCTGTAGCTTTTCCACATGGAAATCGCACAAATGTGCAGTAGGGAAAAGAATCGCATGCTAGCCATTGGAGCAGAGCCTATCTGACAGATGGAATCAGAGTGTATTCCCAGTTGCAGCCTTCACCCACAATGAGTGCAGCCATTTACAGGCATTAGAAACACATTTCCAGTGGTGTCAGAATCAGTTTGGTCGAGCTCACCAGGGCGTTCTCATGGGGATTTATAACATACCCAAAATGAAACTTCAGTGTGCTCCATTAACTCACTCAGGTTTTCATGAAAGCTATTTCGTATCCATGGAAAATAGAAAAAATTAACAAACAAATAAAACGAGATAAAGGGAAATAAATAAAGAACCTACGGAAGGATTGCCACATCTCATCAGGGCTCTGAATCAGTACGCTCAATGACCAGAACAGCAGATTCTCACACACAATTACAGTCTTCTGCATAATTAATGGTCCTCGTCCAGGACCATTCACTTTTGCTGCATTGCGTTTTAATTTTTAAGCGTAAAAAGAATGAATAAATAAACAGCCCTTTGCTTTGCAGATCACTCACTTTGCCAGTGATGTGCGCCCATCAGACGCCTCTTCAAAAAAAAAAAAAAGATAAATAAGTAAATGAATATGCAATCCTGCACCTGCTGTGAAAAAAATCTGAAGTGGTCTGTTTCTCGCGATTGGCTATGGCGGCTTTGAATAACTGTGTTGCTATGTGACCTCATCTTGAGCACATTTGAGGATTGTGGGACTCATACCCACTCCTACAATCAGCTAACAGAAGCAATCCTCAAGGATTCAAGGATAGGAAAATCTATAGATTTTCATAGATATGCGTGAGCCACTAAGGCACAGTATGAATATGTTTATATATATATATATATATAAAAAAAGAAACAGTTCTTTGTTCAAAATTAGGAGCTCACCTCTGAAGTAAAAAGTCTTTGTTATGAAAGCTCCAAAATCAAGCTGTGCTTTAAAAGGAAAGCAAAGCAAAGGATATTTTTCCATGATCTGTGACTGAGTTTCCATGGATACCTGCGTTTCCTTGATTTATCAGTGCTTTGATAATGCAGACTACTGTACATGCTCAATGAGGCTTGATTGTAGACATGCAGTGGGGAGTGCCAGCCACCACTGGTCATTAATACTGCATGAGTTAGGCATCACTCTGTGTGATATATCCTTAGGCTGTTCTCTTAAAAGAATTTACAATGACATTTTTGTTATAGAATGAAACTTTTTACTTCAAGAAAACTCATAGCAAAAATGTATGTTTTTTTCCCAAGATTCAGTAATTCCCAAGATTCACAGGGGTGGGATCAGTGGGGATGGCCCAAATTTGAATCGGATTATGATTAACAATTAGGCACCTGCCATTACCTGTGCTTTGGCATTCTACATTTCACATACCTGTGGAGGAGCAGGATTCAAATCGGACTGGGCCAGGTGTGGAAAGGAGTAATGTTCAATGCTGAGCAGATGCAGACTGAAACTAATGACAATGAGGATGATGAGTAGTACATTTGGTCAATGACTCTTAAATTGAGGATGAGTGGTCAGCTAATGTTAGCTGATTGTAGTTCTGATGTGTGTCACCTGAGCTCAATTGACAGCCTGTGACGATTCGTTGCTTACGTCCCTGTAACTAATATCACCATTTAGTTTATCTTTCAAATGTGGAAAAACACTTTCAAGCTGTGGTAAGTATGGGCATATACTAAAGATAGTCTGGGTGTATCAAAAATGTTCACTGAAATGTTTCTTACATAATCTCTGTGAGCTCTCGGAGTTTTCATTGTCCTCAGCCAGGGATGCAGAAGGGCATTTTGGGTGACTTGCCATGCTCAAGTTCTTCTTCGGTAGTGACGCAGTTATCTTAGATCCAGTGCTCCCTAACCGCTCGCATCGCAACCCTGCCCCGCACAGCCCCATGAAAAGCAACACAAAAATGAAAAGTCATTTAAACGTAAATTATTAAATCGGTTTTCAAAATCCAGAGACTGCTGTTATGGCATGCTGTGCTTGTTATTGTCCACAAGAAATTAATACCAAACCCCCTGCTCTGAGAGCAAACATGGCATTGTCATACACTTTACACTCTAAAAAATTCCAAAATACAACAGAAGAAACGTGACATGAATGATGGCTTTCTCTCGCGAGAACGGGGCGAAGGGGTACCGAGCCTTCGAGTTCAAAACCGCGCGACGAGTGCGCTGATGCATGCCGCCCTGTTATCAAGGCGAGCGCTAATGTGTTTCTGAAGTCGCGGACGAATATCAAACGATGATGCAAGTTTCGCGGAGACGGAAATTCAAAGGGGCCCGGCTGCTTTTAACCTCGCCGTGTCTCCCCCTCTGGTTTGTTGGCGGTTAAAGAGCCGTGCGATGTCTGCATTCTCCTGCGGAGAGCGGCCCGCCGAGCTGGGAACGGGCTTTGTTGTGAACATCGCGCGTGACGGCTCGCGATGGCCGGGGTTCAAAGTGGGCTCGGCCTTAATGAGGTTAACCGCAGCTCTTATTAAGAATTCGGAATGCAAACGAGCGCATCGTCGAAGCCAGAGCAAACCGAAACGGCCAGTGCTGGAGGGGAAATTATGCTCCCTTCCCTTTCACTACCCCCCACCCACTGCCCACTGTCTCTGCCCATGGATAAGTAAAAGCTCTGCCCAGCTCAGAATCAAAGAGAATGAACAAATTGTGCATTACTGCTTTTTTTTTTTTTTTTTGCTGCCATTATGTGATCCACAATACGCTTTCTTCACCACATTTACAGCTACAATTCAACTGAAGTGAAAAGTATTGGCTTCCAGATGGCATCACCAGCTGACACATTTGCTCTCGATGCAGAGATGTGCCCTATGGTCTGGAAGCCAATCACGATCACCCTGGCAGGGGGAACCGAGGGACGGCGTCTAATTGGCTATGGTCTGACTCTAGGGGAGGAACATATAGAGAGGAACTAAAGCAGAAATTATAACTTTTTCATGCCCCCTAGAATGTGATCCCTCACCTGATAGTTTCACCCCCGCATCCTCACCACGTCTCTTTTCTCTCTGCTTGTAACTTACCTCGCATCATCTTATTTCTAGTTAGAATGGAGCAGTTGTCTGCATGGTGTCTTCTTTTCACAGTCAATTTATTGCCAAAGAAAGAAAGATAGGGAGAGAACTTTGGCAGCCTTCCCTTCATATTGCTGTACTTTAAGCTTTTATGGGGAGGGGAAAATGTACAATGTCAGACCTGTTTGGACATAATTTCTCTCTCCTTTTGCTCTCTTAAGATTGAATGGCCTTTTCCCTCTGGGACTGAAGAAAATGGAGTTTTGCAGTTATTTCTCTGCAGCTGCAGGACTGTCTTTGATGTAGAAATCAAAGCCTATACGTTTTTCTTTTTTTGTGGGTTTTAATCAATTATTATTTTGGTATGTTGTAATATCAGTCAACAGATGGCTACATCATCCCGAATGCAATTCATAATACACTGAGATTATTCTATATATTATACAGTATGTGTGTGTATGCCATTTTGCATTTTGGCAGAAAGTGTAGCAAGACCATTTTTTATCTGAACACTATTTAATACCGCAATCACAATCAGATGTGCCAGCCTTGAGGCTGCTCTGGCCATTGCCAGAGTTTCGAGTTAAACCTGCCTGAATGTACGGTGGCTGCAGAAGGGACATTATCGACTTGTGCTCACTAAAACATCTGGCTGCCCTCGACATTCCTGCCTACATCATTCAAATAACCCATTTCCTTGCTTTAAAGCAGTAGTGAAATGTTTTTATCTGACTTTTTATTGTGTGGCAGGTGCAGAAGATGGTAAATTCACCAGAATGTATACTTCTGCAAAGCAATTTAGTGTAATTTATGTAATTTAGTGTATGGCTCTGATACACATAGAAACTGAGATTACTAGAATAAAATCTCTGTCCCAAGACTTCACGGGGACTGGCCCAAAATGAGGAACATTGGAGCTCACGTTGCTCAGGGCAGAAGACACCATTTTAACTAACAGGATGGGACTGACGTCTACGTCGTCTTCCTCAGAGTCAAAAACACACAAGAGCAAGGGCCGCACCGGGAGGAATATAAATACCCTCCCATCAATTATACAACGTAAGGTGCGCATGCGTAGAACCTAAAATATCCACAAATAACCACATCCATAGAATAAATCTAGTAACACACAGTAATCATTGATACAATAAAAAATGGGGTAAAGAAGAAAACCAATAAATGAAATTAATTAAAGGAAAAGCTAAACAAATTATAGCCAATGCTGGTAAAACATAAACAGTAAAAATCTTAAGTGTTACAAAAAACGTGAGGAGAGTGAGGAGCTAATTTAGTTCATTAGGTTTCACAATATTAAGTGTATGTATCTAAAATGCCTCTCTGCAGAACAATTTGTTCATGTCACCACCTCTGGTTACACGGTAAACTTTTTGATACCCCAGAATTTTAATGAAGAATCCGAACCATGATTGGCTTCAGAATAATGTTGCGCAATTGCATAGTTCAAGTCCTTGTTTTCTGCAATTCTAAGTTTGAGGGCTCTCTTGGTCTGACCAATGTAGATTTTAGCACATTTCAACGATCTGATCTGTGACATGGTATATTACATGGGTAGTGTTGAAATTAATTAAATCTTTTCTTTATTTAATCTTTTTTATTTCTTTGCCTGAATGGGGATGGTGGAAAATCTTGACATCGCTGGAGTTGGAGCAGTGAACACAATGAGCGCAATGATAGAAACCTCTAGGGGGCGCTGGTAGCCAGGAGTGTTTAGTCTGAGGGTTTCTCACAACACTGCAAACCACTTTATCTTTTATGTTGCAAGGCTTTCTGAAGCACACGAGGGAACAAATGTTTAAAAAGAGGATCACACTGAAGAATACGCCAATGTTTCAGAACGATGGTCTTCACTTTCCTAGCAACCGGATTAAACTCTGTGGAAAAACAAAAAATGGGAAGGAGTGGCACTCTTAGGCTTTTTGGAGAGAAGGGACGTCCTTCCTGTTATTAGTATGTCGGGCACGGTAAATGGTGGTGGTTACATCGGCAATGTTATATCCTCTCTGAAGAAATCTGGTCTAAAAAGTTAACAGAGCTGTCACTGTATTCCTCGGTAAAGGACAAGTGATTGTATCTGGACACCCCTTGGTCTGGGGCTGTTTTTCATGGTTTGGGCTAGGCCCCTTAGCTCCAGCGAAGGCAAATCTTAATGTTATAGAATACAATCATATTCTAGATGATTCTGTGTTTCCCCAACAGTTTTTGGCCCTTTCCTATTTCAGGGCAAACAGCTTCTGGGCACACAGCAAGGTCCATAAAGAAATTATTTTGTCAGGATTAATGTATAAGAACTTGCCTCACCTGCACAGAGACCTGACCTCAACCCATTCCAACACCTTTGGGATCAATTGGAAAGCCACCTGCGAGCCAGGCCTAATCGCCCAATGAGTGCCTCGACCTTAATAACGTTCTTGTGGCTGGAATGGAGTGGAAGCAAATCCCTGCAGCAATGCTCCTACATATAGTATAAAGCCTATAGAGTGGAGGTTTTTATAGCAGGGTGTACCAACTCCATATCAATGTCCATAATTTTGGATAAGATTCAACCAAGCATGTGCAACTCTCTATTCCAACAAAACTAGCAAAACACTATACACGGTGAACATTTTCCTGTATTCTATTGATTCATATATTGCATTGCTTTGTCACTGTGACCCTAAATCTTATTTGTGTTTGGTGTTCAATGATAATGCTCGTTTATTTGGTCTGTGCTCTGTAGTCTGTTTTGCTTTCATGTTGCTCTCTTTCTCTGTCGTAGTATTTTAACATCTTTTTTTATCTTGAGACCGCAAACACAACAATTGATCACAATGATACAGATCAGTGCAAGAGCATGGTGGTTGTGTTGAAATAAAATTGCTATTTTAGTTGTGGTTTTGTAAAAGGTGTGGGTTTATAGTACCTTTCAGGTGTGGTCAGGGTATTGCAGCCAATCAGAGAAACAGACAACATTACCATTAGGCTTTCTGCTTCATATTTCACTTTCCATAAGAACATACAGTTTTCCATAAGAACATACTCTTACTGTAATATTTTCGCTTTACTCACTTACCATAGCTGAACACGATGCTGCTGTGTCCTTGTCCCTATGAAAAGGGGCTCACATACATGGCACTCTGTGCTCTGTATGCCTCAGCTGAGCTGTCCACTGGAATCTGGGGAGCTACTGTAGCTGCCTCAGCCTGGCTTGTTAATCTGTTGTATTTATATAATTCATTTTTCAAGCAACTAGCTAAAGAATAGCACTGTTACCTTATGTGTCCTATGGTTTGAAATTATTTTTCTGGTTACATAGAGCAAGCTGACACCATTTCTAAAAGTGACAAGTGCACAGTGACATAACCACTATAATTCAATCCAGTCATGAACGCCTCGCCAAAGCCAAAGAACAAGAACAAATCTTTCTGAAAAATAACTTTTTCTCATATTCCCTGAAAAAAAAAAAATAACCCAAGCTATGGAGTGAACCATGGTGAAACGTGGAGTTTATTGGATTTGGAGAAACATTACACCCATATTAATAGTGATAATGATGATGGTGGTGGTGATGATGTGATGATGATGATGATGATGATGGTGATGATGATGATGATGATTAACAGTTATGTAGAATGATTTAAAAAACTTGACATAATGACCTGAATTAAGAAGTAAGTAGTTTCTAAAATAGCAACATTGGCACCCTGCTTACAGGATGACCCTGGTGTAATCTACACACTTTAATTTTAGGTACCCATATTTGTTCAACAATGGAAGCACTTACAGTGTAATTAAATCAGAAGTAAAGAAAGCCAAAAGCAACTGTGACAAGGAAAAAAAGAAGTCTGCTCTGCTCTGAGTTTCTTTTAAAATCATGGTTGTCATTATGAGTAAAAAGAAGAAAGTATTTACTTGAGAGAAAATAATGTATTGGGTGGAGTGCCACTTGTTTGATTGGTGGAAAGTCCATGGATATCGCTTTTCAATGCAACACAGAAACTAGAGAAATATCAGTATTCCTGTAACAGCGTGCCAGTGAAACATGTCCTCTGCACTGTCAGTCTCAAAGTTAACAGGCTGTTGCACCTGGATGCCACCAGAGCAAGTCAACGTGGAGAATTTCCTAAATAAAGGAAAGGCAGCTACTGTAGATAAAGGCATTTGTTTATTCATGGATAAAAATATGTTTACTGTTTTTCTATCTGCAGAAGTTTAAAAAAATAAACAAGATGAAGGGCCTGGAAAGCCACACAAGCAGTTTTGTGATGCAACGTCTCCATAATAATAGCAGGGCCAACATACAGTGCGCTGTATAATGTTTTGGATGTTTTATTATTATTATTATTATTATTATTATTGTTGTTACATGAGACTGTAATTATGAACAGTTTTATTTAATTATTTATTGTCCTTTTTTAACTTGGCTGTGAACTGAGCTTTCAATTTAGCATAGAGTATAAGTATATTATCACTGTTCCTTACAGAGTCATTACTGTTCATAAGGTAATCTGCAATCACGGTTCCATTTGGACTAACACTGATGAGAAATGTATTTGGTTCTCACGTCAACTTTGACCATTTGGTTAGTTTATAGTTTTTAGATTATAACTTTAACAATCTTTAATCATTTTAAATGGGCAAACTAATTGCATTCGCAGTCTCTGCGTGTGTCCTTTGTTCATATTCTGACAAATGCAGTTCTAAGTTTGTCATTTGTCATTATTATGTATATTTCCTTTGGCTTCCTTTGCTGTGGGGGTGCTGATCATCTCCAGCTTGCTTGCTCCGTGTTCAGTTCTCAGAGGGGTTCGACCGGGATCAGAGTGAATTGACTGAGAAGCCTGGTGCCTCACAGCAGGCACAGGCCGCACGTTATTTTTACACCTGTCAGGTAGAGCTCTGCGGATTCTGTGACTCCAGGCGGGTTGCCGTGGAGTCTGTGACCACAGAGAGAATGTCATTGAATCTAGGGCAGCATCACTGAGCCTTTGATCAAACTCCTCCTCCCTTTCTCCATCAGCCCGAGCTTTTCTCTGAACCTCAGAAGTCTTTTTGATCAGTCTATCTCAACCCTTATTCCCTCCTTCTATCTCCTTCCCCTTTCTTTCTTTCTGTCTTTCTTTTGGTGTTGTTAAACGGCCTAGAACATACTAGAGAGAACATGTACAATTTCTAGCACTGCTGATGTTCTAGCAAGCCTTGAAATTCTTCAAAGAGGGATAGTATCTTATTTTCTGAGGTTTATTTTGGTAATGGATGTTTTATATCATTTCTATCTTACACCCACAGTGTGTTTTGGAACTATTGGTTCCTTTAGCAATTTGGCAAACAGTCTTGCTGTGTTCACATTTATCCATTACCATATTTTTACACATAAGATGCAATTCATGGAGTAAAAATATATGCAAATAACATTTCTTGTACTGTCAATAGATTTTTTTTGTTTCAAATTATGCTTTGATTTATATCTTAATGACAATCAATGCAGAAATATTATTTATCATTAGAATTTTTACCTTGAAGTAAACACTAAGAGGTCAGCTGCAGTGCTGAATTACAGTTGTTGGATAGGACATGCAGGTGATACAGGAAGTATAGATAATAAGTGGATATGGCCGTTCAGGATGGGTACGCAGGTGGTCTTTCCTGAGCCAAACAGATCTAGCCAGGAAGATATTTCTGAAGGGTATGCAACAAGACCTTAACTGGCTATAGGGAAGTCACTTGTGTTACAGTACATTTAAAAAGTGTGTGCCTTTTAAAAAAGAATCAGTCCACAGTCATCCATGACAGATACAAATGCACAATGCAATTACAGTTTTTGGATCTTATAATATAAATGCTCGAATGGTCTCCTCATTTTGTGATAAGTTAATGATGTGATACAGATGATGGTGTGCCCACAGAGCAGCAGTCTACACTTTACAAGGTTGGAAAAGTGAGAGCAAGTGCATAGATATAAAAGATAGGGCTTTGAGAGAACTAACCCTAGACTTTCATTCGTCAGCTAGCTCATTAACAAGCAAGGAACTAAAAATAAATAAAAAAAACCTTCTGGCTGACCAACTGCAGTCAATCAAATTATAGTTAATTTTGAATAGTACATTTTTACAATGGAATTGTCAGAATTGGTCTAGCTAAAGTGTAAAGGAGATTGCGAATGCTCCTGGAAACCAAATGGCAGAGACAAACAATGAACCTGAAATAAATGAGGGATTCTAATGATGATATATGGAACATTTCCAAGCTCACATATATCAGTACACAGGCATAATAACAAATCCATTGGTCCATCCAACCTCAGCAAACCTCATCAAAGGAAGACAAGCTAGTGTGTTACTGGGTAACAATCAGCTGACAGAAAATACATTATTAGATTGATGGTGCTCCCATTTACCTTGCTTTTACCTGATAACACATCCTCATCTGTTTTCCTTGGTGTGTCGACAGATTTTGAAAATGTATGCAGTCATTTATTTATTTTTTTATCAGAATATCAACCCATTGATGCAGTCATCTCTACAGCTAACAGTACATTTATCATTTGCCTAGCAGGTGTCCTTATCCAGATTTAATCACAGAGCTAACAATGTTTGTTTACATATTCCATAGCCACATTTATTTTACTATGCAATTCATGGTAAATGCCTTCCTCAATGGGATATTGACAGTGCCCTACCTACTGTATGATTTGCAACCTCTGAGTTACAAACCCAGTTCCACTACACCGCTCCCTATTTTGCATGGGCATCATCAAAATGCTAATATCCCTGAAACACCATACAGTAACTGTAGCCATATAGAATATTCTGTTTACAAGGAAACACATTTCTGTGGTAAGAAATATGGGCCTGTTATGCCTTGCTGGAAAGATGCCACTGCAAGCAGTGTGATGCCACCAACGTTGTGCGGTCTGGCCAACATGGCAACTCACAAATCACAAAATATATAATTGACTTTTGGGAAAGTGGATGATACAGGTGATAACAGCAGGGACAAGTGATAACAGCAGGTACAGGCCATGCAGGATATGCAGGTGATATAGGAAGCACAGATAATAAGTAGGTATGTCCGTTCAGGATGGGTATCAGCAGATCTGTCCTGAGCCAAATTGATCTAGCTGGGAAGATATTTCTGAAGGGAAGGCGACAAGACCCTAACAGGCTAAAGGAGAGTTGCTTATGTTACAATGCATTTTAAAAGTGTGTGTGATTTTAAAAAAATCTAGTTCACAGTCATCCATGACAGATACAACTGCACATGCACGGCTCCATTTCCCAGGCAGACGAACGTGGACTTATACTGTATTTGCCCAGCCAGTATACGCATTACTTTTACACGCTACTAGCATATGCTCGCACACCTCATCACACTAAAGCACTGGAACATGCACACAGTTCTTCACAGCCCCCTTCCCAAAAACACACACACAGGCACACACGCATGCATGCACACACACAAGCGTGTGCAGTGCACATTCAGAAGTCCCTCCCCACCTTCCACACTGAATGGAAGAGGCAGCGGGGTCCGTGGGCACCTCAGCCCCAGGTTAGATTACTCCTCTCATCTCCCTACCTGCTTGGCTCCCGCTGACAGGGCGCAAAGGATTGTTAACCAGTTTGAAGCCACAGAGGACCTTATGATTTATTACCCTCTGCAAGGTGTGATTGCCTTCCTCCTCTCCTGTCTGAAAGGCAGTGTCTCCGTGACAGCGTTGCCATAGCAGCGTCTCAGCAGCAGGTCCTTACACCTCACGCCTCCCATTGGAGGATCGCAACCCCGATTGCCCTGCCCGATCCCACAAACACCCTAGCCCCCCACCCATACTCAGTTCTCTCACCAGTTCCCCTGAGAGTGACAGCACCCCGTCCCCGCCCCTCCCACGCTGAGACAGGGGAGGAAGTTAATTGGATCTCGGATCGATCGATGAGCCCCAGAGCTGTCCGGGCAGCAGGATAACCTCAGTGCTTTCTCCAGGAATGAGCCCTTGGGGAAGGGAGGGGAAAAAAAAAACAGAGCACTTTTCTCTGACAAGGGCCAATTGATCCCCAAATAGCGTAGTCACATAACACCATGTCTGCAAAAACACTGGATGGTTGTGGCCTGTCATAGGCTATAGAGGAGAGGAGAGGTCAACATAAACCAATGTCCAAGCCTACAGGCGGATGTCCTCTGATGCTAGTGGTTGCTAACAAGTGGACTTAGTATGTGGACTTAAATTCCAACAGTTTTTGATTACCGACCTGATTTGCTCTGGTACAGTAAGTGTCTACACAGTACATACCATTAGAAAATTATGTTTTCTAGAGGGGTGCCAAATTTGGACTGCCAAATGCCAATGCAGAATATATCACAAATGTGATTGGTGAAACACTCTTAATATGTCTAAGTATATCAAAAAGTCTTTTAAAGAGATGCTAAAGTGATACCTTCCTAATTTTGCAAGTCAAATATACAGCATGGTGTCACAAAGACAGTGACTTGTGGTTAGTTGCTCTTAAATTGGTTTCAGATTTATTGTGCGAGTTCCTTGGATGGTGAACATGTTAGTTTGTTGTCAGATACAGACTAGCAGGTCCTGGACACTTGTGGTAGATTTTCATAAAACTCTCCCCTACAAGCAATGCCAATGCGATGTCATCCTGCTCCTTATTGTCTCAGTCCTTTGACAAGTTGATGTTTCCATTTTGGGTTTATACCCATAATGCTCCTGGGCGTGGGTTTTTGCAGATAGATGGATGTCATTGCCGCAGACCCAGGGCCCTGACCTTGCCAGCACTGGACAGGCACATGATGAGGGCTCTTTCTTTTCCTCCTGTCGAATCTCCCAGGGTCCTATTACGCAGCCCGGCAGAGCGATCCAAATAGCTTCCCCTTATACATTTATTAACTGAAACATGAAGGGAATTGGAGGAAGATATTTCTGTCCAGTTGCCCTGTTGACACGGGCTAACAACCTCCAGAGACACAGCTATAGCGCTCAGTCACACACTCTGTCTGTCTCTCTGTCTCTCTCTCTCTCTCTCTCTCTCACACACACACATGCACGCACACGTGCATGAACACATGCACACACACAGACACAGACACAGACACAGACACACACACACACTTTATTCACTGCTCATTACCAGTGAAAGTCACAGCACAGGATCTCATGCTAATGTCATTCAGATGCATGCAGTGGCATCTTTCCTTCATAGCTCTCACACACACAGAGCATCACTGCGGAACTCACACTGCTGTGCCCTGTCATTTTGGGAAAATTGGCTGTGACACACAAACACTCTTCCTCAGCCACACACATTTTTGGGCACATTCTGAAAGCTGAAGGACGTAGATCCTCCGTGACAGGACAGGACGAGAAGAAATGCTGTCCTCCATGTCTCCAACAGCTACACAAGCAAGCAAGCACACATACAGTACACGCATGCACGTGCATGTACGAACAAAAGAATGGACACACACACACACACACACAGAGTCACATGCAACCACACAGGTTTAAATATTAGACACACATGAGTTCTCACACTCCCCAGAGGGGCCAAATAATTTGCCACTAACCCTCCAACATTTGCACATGCACCAACTCCAGCCTATAAAACCATGCTAAATGCCCATCACCCAGCATAAATATGAACATGTATTTAGCACATTTGAAAAAAGCACATTTTAATTTTAAAGAAAATTAAATTACAATTAATGGCTTTTTCCATTAAGAAAAATACCATTTCAGTGTTTGTATTTTTGACTGCTAAAAAGCTTAAAACCTTTTTTAAATAAGAAAAAAAATAAAAATGCAGTTGTGTTGTGTCAACATTTTAGGTCATATAATTGTTTTAAACTTTGGTACTAGCTTTTGTGATGTTGTTACTCTGATGAAAATTATTAATGGGAGACCCTACAAAAAACTGTAAATCAGTTAAACAGTTTCCCTGAAATAAAAATTAAAAAAACAAATGAAAGTTTTTTAAATTTTTTTATTTAAATTCTGTACATAATTATGATGCATGAGTATGTTACATCAGTGAAGAGGTAAAGACACCTCAAATACCTCTAGAGCCTCATCTGAGCTCCTGGCGCAGTATGATGCCTGAAACCATTGGAGTGGTGTCGGAATTCAGTTCCCTTCCTTGAAAATTAGTTAGTTATAAAAGTATAAAAGGGATATTTGTGCTCCATATTTTTTAAATCAGTTCGGTAATTGCTCCCATAACCAGCAAAGAAAAAATTACGAGGTAGGAACCATTCATTCATTGTAGTGTGAAATATTAATTATTTCATTTCTGCATTTAAAAAATAACAAACTTAATCTATTGCTTGTGTGGTACACTACTGAAGTTTTTTTATAAATAGCTGAAGGGTTGTTTTTGTGTGAGTGGCCAGTATTCATAAAATTGAACTCTATTGTTTGTCATTGTTCTGGGTCTGTCAGTTTGATGTGTGTGTGTGTGTGTGTGTGTACGTGCGTGTGCTTCTCGTGCACTTAAATGGGAAGAGAAAAACAGACATAAAGGGAAAGCTGAAGAAATGGTAAACATGACCAAAGAAGACTCCCTTCATATTCACATTCACATTCTCTTTTGACAAGCCTGGAGGCAATTACACATATTAGTCTCACATTGGTAATGATTAGGCATATAGCAAAATAGCATCACATAATGTTTCATGAGTGAATGGTGATAAATACATGCAATTTTAGGCCTCAGATATCTTCTGTTTAAGTGTATGATGATTGTGACTTAGTCTAAGGCAGTGGTCTCCAACCCTGGTCCTGGAGAGCTACAGGGTCTGCTGATTTTCATAGTGACTCTGTACTTCATGAATCAATTAGAGCAGCTGATTACACAGTTAACTGAACTCACCTGGTGTCTTGGGTCTAAATTGGGTGCTGATTTTAAGGTGAAAACAAAAACCAGCAGACCCTGTAGCTCTCTAGGACCAGGGTTGGAGACCACTGGTCTAAGGTATTAGAAGATAAAATTAATAATCGTAATTCACATAAAGGCTTTTCAGTGCTTCAGCAAAATGAATCATCGTGTCAGCGATAAATACATTTGTTTACTCACATAAATAAATGAAATGGAAAGATATGAAATAAATTGTAGCCTACAACGCAATGCAGTGGATTCTACAATGCAATACAGTCACATGAAGTATGCACAGTAAATGAACCAACAACTGTGTGTGTGTGCACGTGTGTAATGAAAAATGAGAATTATCTTTAGTTTTGGTTGAGGCAGAAGCTATGTAGCTATGAAGGACTGAAGAAAACCTAGCTACCATAACTTACCAAATTCATTATAAATGATGATTACATAATTAACCTATCATTAACCAATGCATTGAAAAATAAATTGGAAAATGGATTTCAATTTTATGTGATATTCTCATGCAATACATTTGTATTAAAATTTGGCACATCTGACTTTACTAATTAGCAGAGTGCTTTGGAGCTAGGGTTGGAGTGAAAACCTACAAGATGGTAGGAACAGGGTTGGTTACTACTGCCATATAACATAACATTGACCATGACATTTATTTTTCCTTTTTGTATAGCCATTTCCTGGAATAAAATCGTGTTTATTATTATTATTATTATTTTATGTTAAAAACATTTCATTCATATCCAGGGAGATAGCCAACTACTTGCAAGTTAGATGACATGTGTAGCCATTTACTAATATGATCGCATTTCAGGCTGGAAAAATAACCCATTAAACCAGAGAAATTGCTGAGTTGTCTTAGAATCTTCATCGCCAAAGACTGTGGCAAGGCTGGCAACGAAACTTTAAGTACGTCACAATGGTTTTAGAATGTCGTTACCTCACCTGGATCATTTTTGCAGCCTGGATCAAAATTGGCGTGACAGCGCCCAAACGAGCTCCTTTGATTGGACAAAAGTGTTCTCTGATCTCTGAACAGTGCCCGCCCCTGGCTCTACAGATGCACAAATGAGTTTGCTCCACATTTCACTGAGATACTATGTGGTGCAAAAGTGAGAGCGCGTGGAACTTGTCATTTGTGACTCGTAGCAGTTGTAGTTACTGACTTGTGTTTGTGCTAGAAAAATATCCAAGAAAAAAAAAATGTATTTGTGAGAAAATATTCTACAGGTGTGCAACTCTCATTGCATGAATTCACATACTGATTTGTGGATGTGCAAATTTTGTCCACGACTTCACATTTTTTTGATACGGGTGTGTGAATGTGTTTTCCACCATATTCACTGCAGCTACTTTAGCAAAAATGTGAGCGTATGAGTTTCTTAATTTGTTATTCGTAGAATAGGATTTGTGCACCTGCAATGAAGAATTTGAGAAGGTGCAACTGTTGTGTTGTATGTGTGGGAGATAAAAAAAAATTCTACAAGTTTGCAACTCCTAAAGCATTTTTCTCTGTGACTACAAATTCCACTGTCATAGGTGCTCAGTTGTTTTGCTCCAATAATACCTTCATATTGGACTGTGGTGGGAAACCGGAGGACCCGGAGGAAACCCATGCAGACACGGGTAAAACTAGCAAACTCCGTGCTGCCCATGTTCAATTTATTTTACTCTATAAAAGTAAAAAAAAGCTAGCAGCTTTGGTTTGTGACTGTGTTTAACAAAAGAAAACAGCATTCAGATTATTCTGTAGCTGAATGTAAATATGCGTATTTTCTGTTTTGTGACATCACTTTGGGCATAGAGCATATTGAACCCTGGTCTATGAAGGCCCCAGCTTCAGCACTGCCCAAAGCTCTAAATTTAAGTTCATTCACTCAGCATCAATGTGGATGAACCACTTCATCACCTCTTCCCATTTGACATTTTTGTCGTTTAGGGTTCTATTTTCCAGCCGGTGCATGGTGTTGCGAGCCGTCACACTGGAAAAATAGGTATTTTCTTTGTGGATTTTGACGTACCTGAGTAATTTTCTGACTCTCCGCGCACCAAAGTGCTGCTGGGGGCGTGTCAGTCGAGATCAAGGAGCGGACTGCAATTTTGATGCCGCCCATTGCAATTTCCTGGTCCGTCTGGGGTGAGATTCACGCCCTCACCACTCGCCTGCTCAGACCAGGTCTACAGTGTAATTCACAGCCCAGTGTAGGGTGGATTGCAAATTTTGGGGCTTTCCCATGCAATGTGCACATGATCACAGCCTATTCATAAGCCAGTTAATGATTTTCATGGATCATATGCTGTCCAATTTGACTTTGATATGAATCCCACAAGCAGGAAAAACGCACATTTTGCATTTATTGTTCATTGTCTTTTTAAAAAATTTTTATCATTTAAATTCTGGCATTTATTTCTGTTTTTAATAGATTACGGCTGTTCTTATACTGCACTGTGGTCCCAGGGGTACTTTACTCTGTTCTTTTTCTTACACCTGCCTGGAATGAGAAGAATGACAATAAACACTACTTGAACAATCTTTTAATTTGAATTATGTCCCTGTAGTTAAAACTAGTGTTGGCACGATGCACCAAGAACAACATTCACATGAATATTTCCAAAAAAGTTATCTTTATAAAAGATTAACAATTGACTAATTTGGCTGGTTAAACCTACATATGTATCAGGCCTAATATAAAAGTGGCTATGACTGAGTGATTTTTGCATGATGCTCCTGCAAATTAAGGATGCCATTTGTGGTGACAATTCAACAAAGATTTCACAAATCACTCAGGAGAAGGATTAGCTTGTTTAGTGAGACAGAAAAAAGCTCTATTATATTTCTGTGATTTCTTTGGTCATATATCTATTTGGATGACTATTCTTTATTTCAATTTGTAGGCATAATGGAGTACATAATTGTTCACCGCAGGTGCAGAAGGTATTTTTAAGCGTTGACTTACTGTACCTTATGTGACCTGACTAAAGAGTGCCATACTGTGCTGCAGGATAGGCTTAGCTGATATTGAAGGCAACATAGCAGGCTTCTGCATGCTCACAGTTGCGCTCAAAGTAACAGCAGTCCTTGCCTTTCTGCCCACTGGTTCGTTCCCGCATGCTATCAGTTTGGTGGCTGGTGTGGGCCAGAGCACTGTCAGTTTGGCTATTCATGCAGTTTGTTCAAGTCTAGTCCAACATGCCAGTGAATACATTGCATGTGTACAACACTTGCGCAAGATGGGCATAAACTAGCTAGTTTTCCATAAGCTAACAAACATACTGTATCTCTAACTCAATTACACTGATGTCTGCTCTAGCTAGCCAGCTCATATATGGCAAATGAAGGAGGTGTGTTGACAAACGCATCAAAAGTGGGAGTTAAATAGTAATAAATAAACAAATCCCTCTAATTATAGACCTATCCAAGGCTTATTTACAAATATTTACTCTAAGATCAGGCTGCAGTAATAAATGATTCTTGTTAAAACAAGAATCATTTATTAGTTTTAAGTGATTTACAAATGGAGAGTGAAACTCATTTTCATAACATGAAAAGATGTAGACTGCTCATTGTAAGCTACAAAACCATTAGTAGGCTGGCCTATGCTTCGCACAGTCCTGGCTATAGTCATCAATATTCTGGTTTTTATGAGTTAAGACAATTTTGGTGAATGGATTAACTTGTATTTGTGATTTTTGTTTATTTACTTAAATTTAGCCAAATGCTTGATTAGTCAAAATGTTTCAGTGTAATATCAATGCATAATGTTGCTAGGTGAAATTCTTTGTCAGCAGTTATATGTGGTCATTTAAATATACAAATAAACAAGTATCTATATCAGTTATTCAGTATATGGTGGACTAAATTTCACTAGGATATCCGACCCCATACTCAAAAAAATTAATCATTGGATTTACTTTATGGAATATGGATAGTGGTTTTCATGCAGTAGTTTTAGGTATAGGCCAAAGTTGAATTTTTTTGCGGTTTTAGATATTATTAGAGTAACACTATATATTTGTAGACCACTAAAATTGGCAGCATGCTCTTAAATGGAGTGAAAAGAGGTAATTTAATTGGCTATGAGTGAATTCACACCCACTGATAGTATATTCATCATAATCCAGCCAATTTTCAACCTGTGAAATGTGCTATGAGCTGTGTGCTCGTCACTTCTAGTCATAAAAATACCAACGTTCAGTAGCCACGCCCACTGCACCCGTACATCACGCCATTGGCTGCGTCCTGCAACATTGATTCCGGAAAATAGAGTCCTTAGAGTTGATTCTGACAGATTCCAGAAGCACACACAATCCCCCGGTAATGGATATTGTAATAGGGATATTTGTCTGCTGTAGGGATGGTTAAGAATGCATTTGGCCTGGAAGGGACATGGCTGGTCATTTTCGTAATGTTTGATCAGTAGCTTAAATCACTCAAATGTTCATTGAAGGTTTGTTGATTGATCAAATTGAACAGATTGCACATGGTGGGCTATATCCTTTACCACATGCTTCCAGGAATACTTATCTGGTGTGTGCATCACACTGAAAATGAGAAATCATGATAATCCCTGTGATCCAGGCTAGTGCCTGTTCCTTTGCACCTTTAACTGAGCAAGATCCAGGCTCTGCTCAACAAAGAGAGAAATTGGCTCAACTGCTGACTCACCAAATCCTCTTTCTCAGTCTCTTTATTTCTTGGAATTATAAAGGTTTTACTTTACTGTTCCCTACTTAAAGGCCCATTCCATATTCGTCTGGAATTACAGCTACTCTCCAGTCTGAAGGGTGGTTACGATAATAAATTTGCACGGTGATTTAACGGTATGTTCATTCTTGGGCACCATTTGGAGATGTTTACACTGCCTCTCAGCTCATCTTACTGGACTTGCACTGCCATTGACTGGAAGAGCGTTCAGCCGGGGGAAGAGGATTCAAATAAGATGGGTTCCAGAGACTGTTGCATTACACTGGTGCTGATACAAAAGCAGGCCCGTTCGTACAAATCCCCTGAGAGAGGGTGATCTCGACTGTGGCATCAGACAGCGGCTGCGGATCAAAACATCCGACAGAGGGACGACAGTAGCTCCTCCGTTTGAATTCTGATCAGTGAATGCCAGCAAACATCCATATAATAATGTGCACACACAGCCGCTAGCATACTGATAACACAATCTGTACAAATATTGTATTACTGAGATAAAACACAGATAACGTACCCAGACTGTTCTGTCTCTTTTGACCCTTTCAAACAATGCCAATCCCCCACCCCTTCCCCGTGGTCGAGGTTATCTGTAGCAGACGAAGCCCCAGCCCTTTAAAGAATAGCCACGCTATTGATCAGAGTGGATGGATGGAATAGATGCCCGGGCATGCACTTGGTCGAGGCCCAGTGAATAATAAAGATACTGCCAAGCCAGACCAATTAAATCTCTTGAATTTTTACGAACGGCTTTAATTAATTTCCAGTAAAGGAACGAGAGCGAGAAACGAAGAGAGGAGAGTGGATTGCTCACCCCTTGCTTGCTGCAGAAAAAAGCTTTATGAGCGTCACTCCCAACATGCTTGCGGATGCTCAGAGCATGAAAGTAATGCTCTTTTAACTGCCAGACCGGTTTAAAATTCAGCATGATAAGGCAGGGGTTTTATATGCCAAACCTATTTGGAAGGGTTTTGATATGACAAGCATATTCTACATTATTAGGGATCCACTCTTTGCTGTTTGCAGGTGACCTTTCTGCTTTTCAGAGGGTACGAGGAATATTTATTTATTTATTTATTTATTTATTTATTTATTTATTTATTTATTTATTTCAGGGGAAGGCGTGGGTATTTTAACTATCTGCGAGAATTACAATTCAAAGTATTAGCATTGCAGGGTTTTCTCATCATATCCACCACAGCGAGGTCGCTCGCCAAGTTGTTTGTTACCCGAGCGGCACCTCCTTGGTAAATGAGGCGCGTTCGCCTGCTTTACGAGCCCCAGGGGAGCGATACCGTCACCCTGCGGTGACACGGCGCCTGGAATTAAGATGAAACACACACACCAGCGCGGGCCCTCTGCTTCAAACAAGGTGGAAGTGAAACTGTCGAGGGGCGGGGATTCGGCGGCGTCTGGGGGGATGGGAGAGACGACGTTGTCTTCCTTGACACCGTTGTTGTCTTTTCCGTGACAGCGCATATTAGCGAGAATCGTCTCAACGCGCGTTTGAGCTAACATAATCGTATTAGAGAGGGCCCAGGGGGACCCGGCGTAATCAGACCCGTTTGACAGAGCGAACGCTGGGACTCCCAGGAGTTTGATTGGATGCGCTGTTCAGAGCAAAGCCATAGATTTTTTGTTTTGTTTTGTTTTTTTTTTCTCCAGTCCTTCTTTCTTCATTCGTTCTTCTTCTTCTTCATCTTGGGGAATTCAGTGTTCAGTATGTAATCACTCTCTGCATTCAAACAGCACTCGTTAAATTGTTTTGGGTTTAAGGGTACGAGTTGCATCAGTAATCCCCCCTGACTATGCCTTTGCCTAAGGGTAATATAGCATTAGAAGCCACTTGCTATTGTCATTACTTCTTCCAGCATTCGTGCCAAACTTGTCACCTACACTTCTAGTGAACAGTCAATATGCAAATGCTGTTGGCTATGAAATCATGCAACCTCGCATTAAGAATAATTATTTTTAAATGAATGAAAGACTCAGAAGGCCATATTGTATAGAATCCCCATATTGTTTCAAATATGTATGCAAATCATATATGAAAATTAATTAAACAACCCTCTCAAACCTCTTTGGTAACATTAATACAACAATCCAGTTATTCTGTTTGAAGCATAGATGGTATCCGTGATTATAAATGTAGTGAAGCTGTAACCCAGTGAGGTAAATAACTAACCCACCACCGCACAGAATGAGGTATTACCGATCACTCTGGAATATGGCTCTAGTAATTTTAATGTCCACAGGCTTCTACATTTTTTGATGAGCGTTACATTTCATTGCTGCTCTGCATCGATCAGTGTTTGTCCCCCAGAATGTACGTGTGTGTAACAGTCTTTTTGAGTGGTGGGATGGGCTTCTGAAAGGGCTATGAAATCTTAATATGAAAACATAACAGTTTTTTTATGATCAGGAGGAACATCATCCATAGATTACATTCAGGACAGCCCTGGCTCCTCCTGCTGTACCAACCTGCCTTTGTACTAATCATGTAAAATGGAAATGTCACAAGGTTTAAGAACCTGTTCCTACCGCCCAGTTAGCAGCCATCTCTCTCTCATTTCCCAGTGCCCAGGACCACCCATCCTCACAAATAGCTCATCAGCTGCTATACAGGTTGTGTTCTCAACAATTCAGGCACATGTTAGGCAAATACAGTGTAGTAGCAAGTTGTTGTTGTGGTTTTTTTTTTCTTCTTCTTCTGCTTTATGGTAAAAGTTAGTTGTCAGTAGAAGTTAAAGTAGCAGTAGTCATAAAAATTTTAATGCTAAATGCTTGTGGGTTGTTCTCAAAAACTTTTTTTCTCCCCCTCAACATCCATTAACAGTAAACAGCCTTGTAATTTTCAACACTTATGTGTGTGCCTGAAAGTGTTTGTTCTATTTCTGTTTTGTAGGTCCTTTCTTCGCTGTTTGTCCATTTAAAGTCACATCCTCTTTTCATGCCTTTTCATATTGAAATAAGGACTTTTTTTCTTTGTTTTTCAATAAACTTATTAAACATTAATGGCACCTTCATTTTAAATGAACAATTCAAGCTAAAGTGGCTACAGCTGCCCTTTCATGATAAGGCGCACAATTTATGTTCCCTGTTATGACATCTCACACTGTGCCAGACAGCTCAGCTACTTTGTTCAGATCTGGATTGGCAGGAAGCAGCATTTCTTTGCAATACGTTACATGGCTTTATGTATACAGTGGAGCTATTTCATGTGACATCATAGCCTGTCCTCCTGGGATTCAGTAAAGTAAGCAAGATCAGGGTCTGTAAAGAGTGGCAATGCATGTTTCCCCTGGCCTGTACTAACCTTATCCATTATGAGCTACAATTCAGAACTGGCATTGATTCTGTTTTATGAATACTGTGGATTGTGATCTAGTCCGTCCACACACCTTTTTTGAATCCATGGGAAAAAAAGGCTAGCATACTGTTCTTTAGCACTGTAGCATGCGTCTTTGATCCTCAGTGCATCTTCTGCCTTTGTCTTTGGCAGAACCAGAAGATGATGAACAGAAGGTGAAAACACAGAGACCAAGGTCTGCAGACCAGCCGGGGGTCTTCCAGGCCCAGACAGGTGAGGTTCTGGTCTGACCAACGCCTCTGTTCTCTGCCATTCATTCTCATGCTGCTAAGGTGCTTCTGGGAATTCTGGAAAAGTCTGAATTTTCTCTAGTGCTGGATCAGGTCCATCATGCTCTCTTGACGTGTATGCAGAGTGTGGGTGAGCTCTAACACAATGGTACCTCAGGTGGGGTCTTCTGTTTAAAGGGTTGAAGGCCAAGGCTTCAACCCAGAATCCCGTGCTTCTGGGGTCTCCTGTACTTCATGGCCCTTGTGCGACCTCCCAATTGCTTCAGTCAGCTGATTTGGAGCCATTTTGGGAGCACTGTGGTTGACCCGTGTGAATGCATAGTCATGGCCCTCGCCAAGGGCAGACGTCGTAAAAGCATACGCTTTCCGAGACAGCTGTCATCTTCAGTTACATTCTCCTCCACCCCATACCCCTCCTGCCGAAAAAGGCTTTGCTCTGCACATCTCTCGTGTTAATTAAATCCTTTCTCCAGCATAAATTGACAAGGTGCTCGTGAATATCGCCCATCTGACAGACACGTTGGACAGAACACAGCCTTGTGACAGGCTATTTTCTCACATTAACCTATAGATGTAGATGAGGGTGAACATGCGCACTGTTTCCAACACTGTCATGTTGTATAGGGAGACAGGTGAGAGTTGCTGCCTAAAAGCAATGCAGAACACAATGGCTTACATTCTGTGGGTAGACGGAAAGGCACAAATCTTTTTTAAAGCCACATTTGCGTAATAATAGTTTACAAACACGCCCCACATTGGTGTCTACCAGTACAGTACATCTAACTTGCACCAGAATGCATTGTCCGGACCCAGCTGGTATTTTTGGTGAGTCTATTTGTCCTTGCTGCCCACTCTCTCCTCTGTTGAGGCCTTTCATATTTCTGTCATATTTAATTTATTGTCTGTATTCAGTTGTCATTTGTCCTTTACCGTGACACACAATTCTATTTCATTGCATTGATTGCTTGATATATAATAAATCACAAAATGAACTTGCCAAACTGTATCACTTGTACGTCATAATTAAGGACAAATGTTGATTGAATCATGGCTTGCATCTGTGTTATTACAGTGGCTTACTATTCATTTCCAGTACCTGAGCTCCTCATTGCCTCAGTCTCAAATTTCTTGGAATGTCTGTGCTTTCGGATGCCCCTTGTCAGTCTACCCACCTAGTCTGTCTGGCAAAGTCGTGCGTGTACCACGTCCTCCCCCCTCTTTCCCGCATCCTCGCTTTCCAAATCGCCCTCATCTCTTACCCTCTCAGCCGGCTCAGTCATTTGGCTGGCTCTGCTCTCTCCGCCCTGTCTGGCCATCACTCCCTCTGTCTCACTCTCGCTCCATCCTGGACCAGGTGACCCGGCGGCAGAGGAGTGGTCGCAGTGGAGCGTGTGCTCCCTGACGTGCGGGCAGGGCTTGCAGGTCCGCACGCGCTCCTGCGTCTCCTCCCCCTACGGCACCCTCTGCAGCGGCCCGCTGAGGGAGACGCGCCTCTGCAACAACACCGCCACCTGCCCAGGTGAGCTGCAGCGCAGAGCAGGTACGGAGTGGGTGCCACGGAGACGCAGCACAGCCGCAGCACAGGCACACAAAGCATAAAGCACACCAAACACAGACCTCCATCACATATACACATCACAGATGAAGCACAGACCTACAGCACATACACACATCACAGATGAAGCACAGACCTACAGCACATGCACACATCACAGATGAAGCACAGACCTACAGCACATACACACATCACAGATGAAGCACAGACTTACAGCACATACACACCAAATAAATAAAGCACAGATCAACAGCACATACACACATCACAAATAAAGCACAGACTTACAGCACATACACACAAAACAAATAAAGCACAGACCTACAGCACGTACACACAAAACCTACAGCACGTACACATAAAGCACAGATCGACAGCACATACACACAAAGCACATAAATCACAGACCTACAGCATATACACACATCACCGATAAAGCAGTCACAACTTTGCAGTGCAAAGACGCAGCACAGACATGCAGCAATGGCAGCACAGACACTGCAACAACACAACGCAAGCTGCCCAGGCACAGCGCACAGTGGACAAAGACACAGAGCTGGCACAAAGTAGAGGTGAAGCTGGGACACAGCATTTATTGGCATACAGCACAGCCATGACACAGTTGCCTGGGTACTGCTGGGCCATGCTGCAGTACAACACTATGGCACACTAATGCCGCATCCCCCACTGCAGATCTCACTGCTCTGGGATGTTTTCAAAAAAATCCTGCAACACTAATGTGGGTAAACCAGGGTAAATGGCAGCGTGCTTTGTTTTTAATGAAAAGTCCCCGTAAAACCTTCCTGATCCACAGTGCACAATGCAGAGAGTCTTTGGCCTAACCCTGGCTTGCTGTTTCCAATCTCAAATTAACAGAGGCTTTGCCAACATACACATCTGCACTGGCTGAAATTCTGATAGAGATGATAACAGGTTGCATCCGCTGCGACAGAATCTTATCCATGGAGGTTTAAAAGTGAATGCAACAGTTTCAACCAATAGGGGTCGGGCATTCTGTTTATAGTCAGTGACCAAGATAATAAATGTCTTCTTGAATCAAGATGTACAAGGGCGCCCCAGTTCCAACCGCATTGTAAACAAAATCTCTTGTGATTCCAGTGCTGCGATTATTACTGGAAATGTTTGAATGGAAATTGTTGGTGTCCTACATTGCAGCATTGCTATATTTGAAATATGGGGGTCTGCGAGCGTCCCTGATGGAAATTCTCCCAGGCAATTTAGTTATTTCTACCGTTATTTTTTTTTTTTTGCATGTCAGACATATTTGAACTACAGCTCATCATACTTGCAAAAGAAGGATTTGTACACCGAAAGGACCAAGGCCAGAGCAGGATGGACTTTGCGCCATTAAGTGGGCAGATGCATTTTAAATTGCTTTTACTTATTTATTTAATTTGCTGGACTTGGCATTTATGGATGATTTTAGTCGGAGACCGGGCCCGTCTTTATTTGTCAGTGTTTGTTGCAGATGTTGTATTTATGCAAATCATTTACTTCAGTTTGTTTGCGCAAGTGTCTCATTTCCCCTTCAGTGTCATTATTAATTTCCTGCATCGTTTCTTTGATGGAATATCGGTTGCTATGTTCTCTCTCTCTCTCTCTCACGTCTTCTGTTTATCTTGGCTTCGGGGCAAAAGCAGTTGTTCTGAACTGTGTGTGAGATGATAGGAAAATCAAAATGGACTGTTTCTACGGGCATCTTAACCGCTCATCCGCTCGATTTCCACGGACTCCTTCACCGCAGACCACTTGGGGGAGAAAAAAAAAACGGCTGTGGTTCATATGATTTATTGATCGCTTTACGTTCATGAACCTGTTTGTACAAGCTGAGAGGAATGCGCTGCTCTGCGTGTCTGTTGGATAATAACGGAGTGAGCAAAAAGACCATGGTGTTGGTTGCTCAGGACTGCTTCCATGAGTCCAAATAAATGTGCAAACCGTTGGTGTGTTAAATGTCAGAACACCAGGTCATTTCATAACTTTTGGGATTTGTGTCGTCTAGAGAGTTTATAAATAGTAAACACGGAAATAAAATTAGCACTTAGCTGATGAAAATTTGCTGATCTGCTCGCTGCAGTGAGTGAATGTCAGAGTTGCACCATAGTTGCAGTCCCAGAGTCAGTATATTATGTGATAATATGATTAAAAAGAGGCGCATGTAGTTTATTGACTTGGACAAGGTCTTTGTTCTGAGCCTATTTAGCAGATCCAGTACAGTGCCCTGCATGCGCATATTCCTATTCTTTTAATATGTATGACGAAGCTTGCGAGCAATTTACACTGACTCCTCTGGTTATTCATAATTCAACAGCAACCTTTAAGCTACTTTATGGTGTGAAACCTTACGGCAGTGACCCCTCTCCGGAGGGAGGCAATTGGAGAGGGGTGGGTAACTAGAGGTACAGCTGCTAAGTGGTCCCTTCTCTCTTGATTTCTGCTCTGTAACTTGGCTCCAGTTCAAACAGAATTGATTAGCGAAAGCAATTATGCTCAAGTTTATTTTGCAAGGAGTTGACTTATTATTCAGAATTGATCATCTGTGCAGGCTGAATTAAGGAGCTGCGCCACTTTAAAAAATCTAGTTACAGTCAATTGGCTTTCTGTCCTAAATGACACCTCCCTTTAACCCGCTCGGCACCGCCCCATCCCCATTCCCCCGTCCTGCCAACTGGTTCATCAATAGCCATTTTCCTGGAAATTAACTCCACAAATGAACGCTTTGTAAACTTTATCTGGCGTAAATGAGGATTATACAGCTAGCCATCTGCCACGCTTTTTTTTTTTTTTGGGCACAAGAAGGCAGGGAAATGTAGTCCTAATGCTGTGAATATGCACCTCGCGAGACCTTGGAGCCACATCTACCCAGAACATTTTTGCGCTTGCATATTACATTTTTAAATTGCATCTCGTGGATGTTTGATCAGGTCCAGGCAAGGCCGAGGTCTCCTGTTTACAGCTGACGTTGGTTCAAAAGAAAGCAGATAATGAGGAAACAAGACTTAATCTGATTTCCAATAAAGAAATCTCACAAAAGGTCAAAGTAGTTTTAAAATTAAATTTTGACACATTACAGAATACACCGTGGGATGATTTGATTTATTAAATTAGCGAGTCTTGAGTGGTGTGAAACAAAATTAGCCCTGTAATTGTAACTGAGGACTGGCAGATCATGTTAAAGCTGGCTATTAATGCAAATTGCCTACATGTTCAGTGTTTTCCCTTATTCCTCTTGACCATGTACTGTTATGCAGGCCACCTGCTCCATGTGCTCTCTCTTGTAAAATTCTTGCTGAATTCCAGTCATTCATAGGATGGTTGGTATTAGCCTCCTATAAAAATAGCATGCACATATCTCCTTTACTTTATTACCTGGTCACACTTGCATGAGGTGTTTTGCCTCCCAAGAGAGAACGTACTGGCAGTAGTTAAATTATTCAGCCATGAGGTGGTGCTACACATCAGCTTAACCCCACTATCAATGCCATAGAGATACATTGAACATAAGATAACTTACATTACTTGTACCCCTTGAAAAGCAGAGTGTCTACCAGTTATCAGGTATTCCAGTTTATCCCCCCTGGCAGTGGAATACCTGATGTAGCTATCCATTTTGACTGAACCAGATCACCCTCAATCCAGAATGAGAGTGTTTGAGGTTCTCAGAGATGTAGGCCACAGAGCGTGATAACATATGTGGGTCTCCCCCCTTCAGAAGAGGCTGATGAATCTCAGCATCATCAGTATTATTCCGCGGCCCAGGAAACGTGTGGTTTATCATTTCCTCTGCCTGTGGAAACTCCATTTGAATAAAGGCCTGTCAAAGAGGCGGGGTCTGTTTCCTGCCATGGGCGAAGTTGGGAGTAGGAGCCCCACTCAATTAAGACACAGACAGCTCACCAGAAAATGGCATCTCTCACTCACCATTTGAGCATGTGAGTCCAACATGTCTCCCACTGGATGGAACTTGTCAGTCATACTGGCCACTTCTCCTTTGGCCACGCCTCTCCACTGTATACCAGTCTTATTGGCAAATCAATTATTACATCAAGATCCCCAGATTCCTCCTCAAAACTGATGGGTACTATGCTTCTGCACACCCTGTTTCCCAAAAGATGACTAAAAATCTTCACGTTAGAAAATGTGGACAGAAGTATCTGATTCGTCTCTCCATTAATAACTGTCTCTTTCTCTCACCCCTGCATTTTCCATCACAACACAGACCTGTACCGCCTGTGAGGAGTAGCAGGACTGCTACTTATCCCTTAACTAAACGGATATTAATCTGTTGTTAAATAGTTTTGTCTGTACAGTGTGGCACATGGCTTTACATGCAATTTTAATGTGTACTACATTAATTAGACAAACGGCAAACAGAACAGTCATTTACATGTACATTTTGCAAACCAACAGCATAATCCTATTGTTTATGAAAGGCTTACAAATACATTTGGAATACCCAGTTATAATTCAGTGTAATGCCTTTGATGTAAATATGTAATGACTACTGAATCCAAGCTCATATTCCTACAAGTTCATCTCAGGGTAGACTTGCAGCTTATGGATTTCTGGGTTTTTTTCTTACAAGCACAATCTACTTCAAGCCTCACAAAATGCTGGCCAACAGTTACTGTAATGTACATCTGCAACTGAGATCAAAGGGTGAGCTTATAACCAGCCCAATTGATTTTTATCATCTTCAGGAACTGAAGTTTCCGTGAAGCAATAGATGTAAGGTCACCTTGTAAACTTTGACTGGAAATGTGACATAAAATGGTTCTGCTTTAGTGAGTTTAAGAGTGACAATTAAGTTTCAGTTGGTAAAGAAAATAAAATCAACAATGCCTGAATGTTTTTGTCCTAACAAAAAAAAAATTAATTAAATATATTCTTTGTTAATTTTTTTTCTTTTAATCAAGTGGCAACATAAAGAACCTTTTTTAAACTGTGGCTTTTTCCTTTTCTCTCTTCTCTTTCTTCTCTCCCACCCCCTCTCTCTCACACTTTCTCTGGAGCGCTACATTGCCTGTTGTTCAGCAGAGCCCACTTGGATCAATTATTTATCAACATGCATTATGCAGACTACAGCCTTGCTGTACATGGGAAGGGCCTGCATATCTCACTCTCTCTCTCTCTCTCTCTCTCTCTCAGTCTCTTTCTCTGTTTCCCTCTCTCTCTCTCTTTCTCCGTCTTAATTCTGTATGCCCATAATCTTGAAAATGAAAACCTTTTCATACATCAGCGGTGAGACAGAGAGTAGCCAGCGCTACTCTCTCGCCGCCTCTCACTGATCTCCGCGCGTGTCTGATGTTCCGAGCTGTCGCGGCAAACGACGGGCTTGTTTTCTTTTCTTTCTTTTTTTTTTTTGAGACGGACGGCGGCGACGGCGGCATCTGCACCTTTTGTTTACTCTATAATGCGCCGCTGCTCCGCGCTGTCTCGCGTTGCTATCGCGCACGGCGGCGGCCTTTCAGGCTCCCCGAAACACCTCCCGGAACGGCTCTTCATCTTCCACCGCCATATCACAGTGCTCCCAGCCATTAGTCTCATCACACCCAGTCCGGAGGGAGAGAAAAAGAAAAGAAAAGAAAAAAAAAGAAAAACTCTCTCCTCTGGCTCCATTTCTGCGCCACCTCTTGATCATTCGCTGATGCAGTGCAGAGACAATGCTCTTTGCCGAAGCAGATAGTAAAAGCCTATGCCTGTCTTGGTTTTGCTCGGGTGTTACTTGCTAAGTGGACATGCCGGTGGAATGGTGCACGTGTCTTGAAACATATGTAACAGACATGAGAAAATGTCCGCTGTTATCAAAGTATGTGAAGTTTTTTTCTTTCCTTTTTTGTATTACTGAGAAATATATAATATTTTGGAATTCCCAAATGAGCAAGATTCACAGTATACTAATGCAAACGTATATTTTGAAAAGCAGAAAATAGCTTTTCTTAGATAGATTTTTTAACAATTGACACTGAAGCGGACATTCAGAGCTTTCCACAGCAGACAGATTTACCAGCATTCTTCTCTCTCGGTGCATCTCTCACAATGCATTTCTATGACATTTTTCAGCATGAAGCCATCCCATTGACACAGAGCTGAGAGTGGCGGAAACACATTGATCTATCATTCATTTGGAGCTGTCTTATTAAAAATATTTGCCTTGAAAATTTAATTTAGTAATTAATGGTCTGCCAATATGACCACCTCCCTCTGTACTCCTGCTCTGTCATTCACCATTCATTATTTCCTCCCAGTCCAGTTCGAATATAAGCCATGGCATCAACATCTCAAATAAGGGTTCGGGGACATAACGGGTGGGGCCAGTGTATGGAAGATGGGTGGGACTATGCACATTTGAAAGGGGCATAAGGAGTGGTTATAATTAGCCTCTTCCCACTTTGTCCATATACTGCATTGTTGTAGCGTATGGATAGAGATGGAGGCCATTTGACCGTACCTGGCACCTTCGCAAATGTGACTCCCTCACCTTCAGGGGGAGGTTACAGCCCCACCGCGGCCATGCGCTACCTCCAGTTACTTTTAGTATTGTGCTTAGCGCAATAGAAGTGAATGGGGGTAACATGTGTCCATGGCCCCACCCCTTTCCCCACTCCATCACACCTCATCCCCATTGGCTCTCTGTACTGTGATATTGTTGCAGTGCATGGGCTGTGGGAAGAGTGGTCTCCGTGGAGCCTGTGTTCGGTCACGTGCGGGAGAGGCTCCCGAAGCCGGACCCGGAGCTGTGTATCCCCTCAGCATGGAAGCGAGGCCTGTGGTGGCCCAGAGGTGCAGTCCAAACTCTGCAATATTGCAGTCTGCCCTGGTTAGTACCATCCCTTGCATTTCTAAGGCTGTACACATGCTCTCTCTCTCTCTCTCTCTCTCTTTCCTCTCTCTGTCAGTCTGTCTTCCTCTTGCAACCCACTTCTGTCTGTCCTGGTCCTTTGTTGTTTTTTTACTCAATTTAGTTTGGAGATACAGCATAGGTTTTTTTTTTCTCCGTTCTGTGATAAATCAGCATTTCCTGCATTGGCAAGTTTAGTCATTGCCCAACTAGGATGCACAATAAATCATTTAACTGCCCCATTTCAATATTTTATCAATTGGAACACCCTTCCTCTTGAAAACCGTTAATAGGCTGTCATTCTGTTAAAGACAGGAGAATCACTGCTATTTTTACTTGAGGTGCAGATGAACAGCTTGGAAAGTGTAGAACTGCGGGCTTGATGGACAGTGATTACACCCTGCCAAAGCATAGTACTTCCATTCAGTTAAAAAATAATTCAACCATATCCTTCTCCAAACGTTAAAATCTGACACTTCAACCTGAGCATGTCCAGCTTTGAGCATTTAAAACTGACACATGAAAGCAACATAATTCAGCCATATGAAATATTACCGCTTGGAATCAGGCAATAGATGAATGATGATAAAGAATCTAACGCAGATGATTGTGATGCCCTCTGAAGGTGTGGCCCATACAAAAGTGGCCTTGTTACCCAGGCCGATCTGCAAGTATCCCTTCCACTTACCAAAAGTTATGGTTTAATTTTTTTTTTTTTTAGAATTATCTTTCTTACAGGCAAATGAAAAGGCAAAAATGAGATGATATACTTTGTCAGACATGTAAATATCAGTTAGCCCTCACTTTAGCTGTTCAGCTTCTCTCTGTGAAATGGTCAGCTGTATGCCATGCAGCTCAATTTTAACTTCAGTGGCCCAGTCTTTCGTGGTGCCTGACAAATTCTCATTAAAGCCTTTTTGGTAACAACGGATTCTCTGCGCATTGTTGCCTGGTGTGGACATCAGATCTTGTGCCGCAGTGGAAATCCAGGGAACCTTGAAGCCTTGTTAAAGTTTGCTTCGCATTGATCGGATTTATTGATTTTGTAAATGCTAGATTCCAACTAGGGAGGCCTTGTCACTTGACATTGGCAGTGCAGCAGAAGTGCTAGGAAAAATGCCTGTGTAGAAACTGTGTAGGCCAGGTGCTGAATTGCGCGCGGCTCTGTTCCGAATCGTTCTCAGCACCCCTGTATTTACTATGCTCATCTGACTGTCACCTGGGCTCGACTATTTGTGTGTGTGTTTGTCTACTCTCTTCTATTTCTGTGTTTATTGATCGTATCTATAGCTCTCGAACAGCTTGTAACTATGCGTTCCTGGGCCTCTCACACTCAGAAATATTTGAGCAGAGCATTTCCATCTCCCTGGTATATGCCTTTAATAATTAATCACAAAGCCACTTCAGTGACTCATCATCTTGGCTCCAGAAATAATTAATATTTTGTATGAAAGGGGTGTTTTGAAAAAAAAGGGGGGAGTGAATAATTAAATAATACAAAACGAAAAGCACTCCATCAGTTTGCTAAAAAAAATGTTGAGATGCATTGAACTTCGTCAAACATGAAAACCTCTCCACATCACGTCACATTGTTACTAATTTACAGGGATGTTTTGGCACAACATTAGACCCGAGAGAAAGTGACTGGTCCCCGGGCCTAGCCTCTGCCATTGCCTGATTGATTGAGAGAGTAAAAAGAGGAGGAGCCAAAAGAGGAAAAAAGAAGAGAGAGATAGAATGAGAGAGGGGGAGGGATAGGGAGAAGGCGATGCACTTACACTGCAGATAACATAAAGCAGATTTTGATTATATGACTGCTGGCAGGGGGAACATTTGAAAATAAAATTTTCTTATTTTTCTTGCTCTGCTGTTGAGCTATGAGTATGTGTATTTTTAGACTGAATGGTATCAAATATAGAGTGAAGAAATAAGTGGAAGACCCAAGGGAACCTGATACGGGAATAATAAGAGGTCTTGTCTAATCAGCTCTCCACCTGCACTGTAAGTCCCCATGTCACACACTCCAGGTGTTTACTAGTGAGTCAGTATTGCACACTAGCAGTTAAAGACACTTTAAATGTATTTATTATATGAACCACTGGCTCTCTTTGAAAGATGTTTATAAAAACTTTGTTATGAAACAAGAGCTGCACAACACGTGATTGGTTAAACTCTTAAATGCTTAAGCCAAAGATTCTTAAGTCAGAAGAAAACAGCTTAATGTGAATTGCATGGGGGAGACAAAGACATCATGACTTGAGGTTTATCAAAATGGACTATTATTTTAGTTTCTTACAGACATTTTTTTTCTTTTTGTTTTCCTTTTAATTTGTCCTACCAGCAATAAAAAAAATGCAAATAAGGGAAAACCATTAAAAATAAAAGGCAAAATAACCTAGTGTTGGAGACACATTGCTGTAATAATAATAAAAACAGTCATGAAGGTTACTACTGCTAAATTATCATAAACATTCATTTATGTTATGTCATTAAACATTTTAATACTATCGTAAAGTAAGTCATATTGCTCTGTACAGTATAGAAATTAATAAAACAGCATACAGTAAATGAATAGAACACTTAGAGCCATATTTACTAAGCATGCCGCAAATTACCGCCAGTGCCGCAAAATTATGCGTCGCCGCATGTTTTCAATTTAGCGGGTATTTACCAGGACTGGTTATGTGAATGAGCACAGCCACAGCAGGTTCATTTCAATGTACTGCCGGTACTAAAGTCTTGCGTATGGCAGGAAAGCAGCATTGTTGTTCTGCTCCATCGCTGATGAAGTTGGGTTTTGGACAGGTGTTGGGATCCATGGATGCAATGGATAGGCACTGTCACCTTAAAATTTTAATACGTCTCAGTAGTAAACACGTCAGAACACATTTTTCATATTTCAGGTTGTTTAATTCCATACCCAATAGCCAACCATCTGCATCTGCATCTGCACAGTCACCGTCTCTCAACTTCTCTAACAGGAAACCGTTCCTAAAGATGAAGGAGTCATGTGTTTTAAAAAGATTCTCTCCTTTCGCAAACGTAGGGGAGAGTTGCCATAAATGTAACGCTTGGTACAGGTACTACGATCAATAACATTATGTACAATATGGCTACCGTAGCCATTTCATGTTTGTACATGTGCAATTCAGTCCTCTACTACCTCCCAAAGGAATGGAGGAATCTGATAACTTTTGCGCAAAAAATTATTTTTGAGCGAGCAAAATAATTTTTTTGGGGGTATAAGGCTTTGTTTTCATTTGCAATAAACGAAATCATACATCATTTAAAAAAGTTATCTGTCGTGGAAAAGTATGGTTTTCAGGTTGTATTCTAACAGGAATTGGATGCTAGGTGTCCAAAACACTTAATGTGTTACAAGGATGGTCGGTCGGTGGATTTTACAGTGACCTTTGGCGATGAGACTCAAACTTGTGCAACCCAAGTGGGGTGTTTTATTTACAAAAGTGACCCAAACTATTATACAAATATTTATATACATATACAAAACAAACAATTCGGCACATCAATTGTACCCATACGCTGGCACGCCCACCTACTGCCAGCCTCCCTACTGACAGCAAATGACCTGCTTATATACTACACATTATCCGGACTATACCATTTCCATACAATATTCAGTTATCTCAGAAAAAATGACAGTTTATTTTTTACGCGCAAAAATCATTATACATATATTATCAGTTGCTACTTTATATATAATAATCACATATATAATTGAGTATGAGAAAATATTACTGAATACACCTTTTGGTCCCCCCCCCCCCCCGTCTAAAATAGCCAATTCTTCTTGTCCAGCACGTTCAATAAAATTGCACAGAATCGTGGCGTTCGGATTACGTCATTTCAGTTTGAACATGGAACAAACGGAATAAACAACGATCAGTAGCAACTCCTAACATTGCGCTTATTGATCATGGTGTATTAAAATAAATCTGTTTAATTTTTATTTGCAGTACATTATGGTGGTGAACAGATGTACAGTAGTGAATGCGTTTCAGTTAACAAAGTGGTGCGCACTACATTTATGAAAGCGGCGGACTCGCGCGAAAAAAAACGCTACCATAAGCAGATACACAGTTAAAATCCGATCGTTTTAAAAAATAGTGTCCTAGCAGGAATGGAGGGTTCGCTCCGTTGCACCCCGCCTATATAAATGCAGTAGGTGTTGAGACGTAGAACCTCTGAGTTGCTATTACAAAAAATCTACTTTTTTGCTGCTATTTGTTTACATAATGGCGTCTGAAGTGAAAACGAGAGGGTTGGTACCCAGAGAGGTCATGGAGGGGGCTTCAGATTTGGAGAATAGGGACACTAGATGGTGTTGAAAACCATCTGCATGTAGTGTCCTTTTGGGAAGAACTTAGGCATTTTAAATGTTTAATTTTTTTTAATGATAATTTTACTCATCAACGTGTTCGACTTTTTAAGTTAGTTCTGTGTTTAATGTTAAATGGGTTCAGCTAATTTGCTTGCTGTGTTGACAGCCTCATTTTCTGGATGCTGCGTTAATGGAAAAGAAACGGCTAGCAGGTTGCAGGTATTTATAATAAGCACACTCCAGATCGGTCCGTACTGTCGGCTATTTAATTTATAAAAGCTTACCTGCGTGTTAAGATAACAAACGAAAGCAGCTTTCCACATCTATTTGGACGTTAACCACAACTCACTTCATGGTAGTTTATGAAGATGCTTGTCCGTCCGCTTTTTACGTACAGTCTTTTTCCATGAATAAAGCCCCATTTATAATGTGGCTGGTCACATTACCAATGGAAATGCGTTTCCTTGATTAACATTGGTATGTGCTGAAAAAAAACCTGCGTATGCACATTACAGGCCGTTTTCATTTACTGTTACAATTATTCTGTACCTCTAATACAATCATTCGGACTAGGTGCAGTGAATTTAACATCGGACTGCATTCCTTGGTTTTACTGGTATCTGACTCGTTATGAATGTAATTGAAACAGCTAATGACTACTGACATGCCAAAGCTATTTGGAGTAAAATTTAATAGTGCTTGGCTCGATATTTTCTGAATAAATTAGCAAAATAATAATGTTCCATTTATGGGACTCTCCCCTACTTGATGTGTCTTCTTAAGAATGGCCATTCTGATCTTGTGCTGGAAAGAAGTTAACACCCGCTTCACGCAAACGTTAAAAAACAGATGCAATTACCTTTACTTCAAGGGCCACCAGACATGATAAATCATCTGTAGCAGGTCATACATACATTTCCATTCTCTCCTCCCATGTTTTTGCGGTCTTCCATCAAAATGCCCTAAAATACATATACATTAACCCAAACACACAAATTTTAGGGATGCCACATTTTTCTCGTTTTACCAGCACAAATCTCCAGTGTTGCACCTTAGTAAATATGGACAAGCACTATTTGTCTCGTTAGCGTCTATAAAAGCACCGCAAACCTTTAGTAAATATGACCCTTACACTGCTCATCGGAGACTACCTGCACTAGTTGAGGCTAGTCGTGCTATATTAATGCTATATTGTCAAAACCATAATGCGTATAATTGGAAATCATTATAATTGTGATCATTTGATCTGATTGGTAACACATCACGCAGATTGTACAACACTAAACTTTAATGGATTAAGAAAAAACAACAATCGAAGAAGGAATGAAGCTTGAATAACTCAGCACTGGTTTGATGACCATTATCATTACAAGACAGTATTGCACAAAATAATTGCTCTTCAGTGGCACCGGGTTGCGGAGAAGTCATTCGCTCTTTGAATCTGCCTCTCCCTCCCCCGGCTGAACTCAAGCGTGTCTGTCTGCTATCTGCTCTCGGTTCAGCGGGGGTGTCCATCAGCCGCAGAACGAGCACCCTCCAGACCCTCAGAGCTGATCGCCGCTGAATCCGCAGCCAAACTGCCACACTTGAGAGAGCTTTTGAGGTGCAGGAGGAACATGGCCAGATTATGATTGACTGCGATGCCTAAAGGGGATCGAATCTGAAGGGAAAATGCGGTATAATTGTCTGGGGATTTTCCAGAGGGGGCAATCAATAGCACGTTTATAGGGATCTTCTCTTTCTCTCACTCACCACTTCTCGGGTTTTTCTTCCAGGCATGGAATATTGAAACGCTTGATGGTTGCAGTGTTCTGCTTGACATGCATTAAACATCTCTATTGGAATGTGGTGTACCGAAAGGGAAGACCATTTGGTGCCGGCACCTGACATTCTGGAGTCATGGCAACATTTGCAGAAGTGCACTGTCAGCAGTGCCAGATGTTGTTTTCTGTTCAGCAGAAACTGACTGCCTGGCTCTTGGCATGTATCTGCCAGCTGATGGTGTATTTGTCTCTTTGATGGATGGTCAATGTGGGTACCTTACCCATAGTGGGAAGCCCAAGTAAAGACAAAGAAGCTGAAGGGATAGGGGAACAGGTTGCTCCAGGGGAACAAAAAACAATTTGTCCAAAACTTTTACTTGGTCAGGACCAGGTCTCGAGGTTATGTATGACTGATGAGTGCACAGGGTCTGTCTGTGCACACCTGATTTTATGTGTGCTTTTGTCTGTTTGTGCCAAGGTCTGTGTGTGTGTACGTGAGTGTGCATATGTGTGTGTGGGCATGCATGAGCGTGTGTGGATGTGCACGTGTGCTTCTGGAATGCGTATGAGGCTTCTGCCTGTGTTTGTGTCTAGTGTGCCGCTCTGGCATGTTTGTGTCTAGTGTGCCTCTCTGGCATGTTTGTGTCTGAGCAAATCAGTGTTTGTGTGGGTTTCTGTTACGCAGGTTTAGATTCTGATTCACTTTCGCTTTGTCTCCCCAATGTGAGAATCACATGACCCAGATTTGTCACGCTGCAAAGGTTGTGTTTACCCTCTGTGTTAAATGACTGGGTTTTCCTACTGTCTGCAATCCTGTTGAGTGCTTATTGCAGATGTCTGCCGAATTTTATGTTGCTCTAAAGGGTACTCTGAATGACTATGTTCAAGGGGGTTGACATACAAAAACAATTTTGCCATGCTGCCTTCTACTCTCCACACCTAAAACCTTTAAACACAGTCTCACTGACCCATAAAAACTGATTTAAAAAAAACAAAACATACGATACATTCCAATCATCCTGCATGTGTACACCACACTACATGAAACACCAAATGGCATTGCAAATACATATATGCATTTACTGCATGTGTGAGTTGCTTGTTAAAATTGTTTTTATTTTCATGTTATATAATTGTCATATTCCACACTTTACCTGACACAGGTAGAATTTGCAATGTATATACACAGATATTACAAATGTAGATTATATTGTGCAATCAAGCCTTAATATAATGTATACAGGATACTGTATTAATTGTATTGTCACTTGTTATTGTTAAGTGTGTATTAACACAGAATTCCACATATAGCATAGATACAATGAAATGACTACCCACTGGATGTAAAGTGTACAGAAATATTACAAAATGGTATATGTAAGGGGAATGATGGCCTATTTCCCAACCAGGGGAAACAGAGTTGTTTTGCTATGCTTTTCAGAGAGCTTTAAGCCTTTTGTACCTGTCACTTCTGTATGTTACTGTGTGTGTGTGTGTGTGTATGTGTGTGTATGTGTGATTTATTTCAGAATAGACAACATGGTTCGCTACGTCATATTAAGAACTCAGCTGGGTTGCATCACGGTTCAGCTGAAGGATCTATACAGCAGCTGCTAAACCAATTAACACACACACATGAGCACACAAACAAATTGATGGGATTTGGTATATCCCTTCAAAAATTTAAAAGTGCATAAAACGTGGCCTTTTCTTATGAATAGGAATCTCAGTGCAACTCTATGGGTGTGACGTCTTTAACCTATTTATTTATTTAGTCCCACAAAATGAGTAAGAAGACAACCTGCACAGCCTTGCGGACATCCCATGCATATCAAAAAGGGTTAACCTCTTGTCAGACTCCTGCCTGATTTAAAGAAATGTCAACTGCCAGCTGGATTCTAGCCCCCAAGTTGGAGATTTCAGCCCTGCTTCTCATCAAATACGGATCTCCAGTATGACAAACACGGTTAAGGTCAAATGAGACACACATGAGGAAAAGACCCAGTGCTCACATCCCAACATTGGAATCTACATCCTACCCAGGCAGCAGAACAGAGCTTTTTCTGTTACAGTTGATACTCTCATCTTCATAAAATAATTATTAATACCATTATCACTAATTAATATCATATTTTCCCATATAGTCGTTCCATATGTATCATATGTTACATACTATATGTGTAAGTGTTCTCTTATTTTCGCTGAATTTGGATTGCTCAGCTCTTGAAGCATTCACTCATCCCTTCAGGAGAATACAGACATCCATTGTGAGCTGTTTTTTCTTTCTTATTCTTCCACTGTGCAGTACAACAGTTACAATAAGCTTACAAATGCATAGAGTCAGAGGAGGACCTATCATATGCAGCTCATACAGGCTGTGGATGCCTGGCTGACCAAATGGATGAGCCACTGACTTCCTGTTTGGCTAAAATGCCTCCCTCCTGGAGCAATATTGCCGCCAATTATGTGCATCCTGCAGGGATGCTGACAACATTAGGTGCCGAATCGTTACCTTGGGGCCCATCCATGCATTAGGACAGTGCCTTAGTGGAAACCCAAGATAAATATTTTTGATTGGATTTTGAAGTTAACTTCACCCACTCTTTCCACTTGGGTTTCACACTTGAAATCCAACTGGTGTACAGGTGTACTGGAGCCTGTTGATTCAGAAGATTTATTGTGACGTATCTCCACTGCTACCCAATTAAATAAATAAATAAAATAAAAATACTGTGCTAAGGAATTTAATATTCTACCTCTCAGGTGAACATATCTAATCTCAGGACATTACTCATGTATAATATCCTATCTTACTGTACAAGTATTACATCAAAAACACAATTTCAATAAGACCATTAGAAAACCTCCTCTACAAATAACCCATATGTACGGTTATTTCTAATTACAACCCTTTCTAAATGTATTCTAAGTAGTTTCTGATGGTATCTACCACATAAGTTCTATATGACTAATCGGGTGAGTGCACAATATGATAAATAAGACAGACATTTCACATATTACACATGGTAACACAGTGGTGGTTCATAATTTTGCCTCCTCCTGATTCACATTTGGAATATTGGCTGCCATGTTTTGTAAATTATGCTAGTGCTGTGCCAAGAAGGTGTTTGCTCCAGCTTTACATTATTGATGAGTTTGGATGAGCTGTGGGTAATCCCAAAGTTTCCCTTTTATGTATCCCCAATAAAATTAAAATGTCAGATTTGATTAATTTCTCTTGCATGCATTTTGCAATGGCCTCAACTTTGAAGAGAGCACCGAAAATATTACGAGCGAAACATAAATAACACAACAATGCAAGCTAGAAAGATTTGGCTAAGTTTCATGGGTCCCATTGTATAAGTTCTCAGAACTGGATCCCAAACCACCTTGAACCGGATACTAGTACTTGTACTTCCTCTTGGCAAGCAACAGGAAGCAAAATACTATTTTATTGAGAGTTAGAAAAAGCAGGTCAGGGATCCATGATGGATGCATGGTGGATGGCGGTTCTGCTGATCCGGTAGAATACTGATTTGGCCTGTTATGAACCTTTGCAAAGCTCTAATGAATACCCCAGCTCATCAGAACCGACTGATAAGGGCCCAGGAGGACCCATTTCGAAGGCTGATACTCCACTTTGAAGGAGAAAGAGAGAGAGAGAGGGAGAGAAAAGGCGTTTACCAATGCCCAAAAGTACTGCTTCTGCCCAGGTGGTTACAATACAAACCAGTCTCTACGGGATGTATGCAGAGATTGGCTCTCTTTCAGGCTCCTAGAATGTAGAAGCCAGAAACGTTTAAATAAAGAATAAAAAGCCTATTTCATACTTTTGGTCATATTTTATTGGTTTTCCCTGGTATGCTATTTAACTAACAAACCAGGCTCTGCTCATAAACCCCTGTATTGCCATGTTAACAGGTAATGGGCTGGTTTTCATTAGTGGTCTATTGGGCACTGTGGGGTGCTGAACCCTGGATGAGAGGGTGGTGTGTGCTGGGGCTCAGACACATCAGGGCTTATGACCCGCCACCCACACACTCTTGTAAACTGTGTCATTCAGAGGCCGACACGCTCCGTCAGAACTTTTTCTCACAGAAGCCTGTGGAGATTGAAAAGAAATGGGAAATCACAAGATGATTACCACACTGTTAAGTCAGTCTGTGTTGTATGGGCTTTCATTTCCAAATAAGAGTTACTCTTTGATATCCTTTGAACATTCAACTTTAGACATAATGGAAATAGTGCTGCATTTTCATCTGTAGTTACTGATATTTTTTGGAGAATATGATGCTCAAAGTACTATTGAGTGGATCAATCAATGGTGGTGAAGGTGCTTCCCACAAGTAGACTGGACTCTGCAGCCTAAACGTCACATGCCTGAGCAACTCTGCCTCAGCCAATTGACTTCCAGGAATTCAAAGTTAGGTTTAAATTGTCCATGCTTTGTTTTTTCCGAAATTAGCTAATTCCGACAAGTCACCATAATCCACAGGCTATCAGTTGTCCCCTACAAATGATGTGTCTCTCCCTGTGCTGTACTGCTTTGTGGAAAAAGTAATATCATTGTCAAATCTCAGACAAGTGCATCTGGCTGGATGCCTCAGCTGTGGCGCTCCTTGCATGGGCTTCAGGTGACTCTAAAAGCATGATTATCAATGGCAAATCAGGATGAAAAAAATGGTTGACGTTAAAAAACAGAATTATAGATGAATTATGATGAAAATGCTCATGTACTCACTTGGCCGTGATGGAGCTGACGTGTCTCGGGGTGTGTGTGAAGTTTCTAGCTGCCTGCTTGCAGTTTATGCGGCTTTGATTTTCTCTCCGACTGTGTTTTTTTGATGCACGGTATCGCAGGGGCAAAAAGCAAATCCTCATAATCTCCCCGAGTTTATCAAACTCCGCTGGGCCCTCGTTAGGAGCTGCATTCCGACGAGAGATCAGTGTGCGTGTACTCAATACTGGGATAATGGCGTCTCTGAACACCGAATAGGGAATATCAAAAAAAAAGAAAAAAGAAAGAAAGACAGCAGCATCCGCGCACTGACATAAGAGCCGCATCAAACATCTGATGTTGACCCAGCGTCCTCGCCTGTCCAGCCACACGATACGTCTTAGACTTAAGAGAGTAATAACCGTGTCACATTGCTGTTTATTTGTGATTATTCGGGTGGGGGGAGGGGGGGTTATTTTGATCTGAGGGAAAACCTGAACGAGGATGGCACTGTTCCTTCTGAGGCGCCCCCTCCTGCTGGTTCCCAGGACCTGTCCCATTTATCAGGCTCAATCAATCACTCCCCTGGTCTCATTAGGCCCAGGGCCGCGGGGACGGCAGCGAGCGCCTAACACGCAGCGCCGCTGTCAGACTCATTTTCACGCAAATGCGACCTTTTATAAAGACGATCCCGCTGATTACTGGCACCGCCAGCGCCGCTGCGAATGTGACCTGACGCTAATGGTAGGTGAAGGTGTGCGCGCGCGCGTAGCCATATGTGTGTGGGTGTGCGTGTGTGTGCAAGCATGCGGGTCTATTTCTCTCCCTCCCTATCTCCACTTAGCCTCTCCCACACCCTCCCGTTTTCTCTCTGACTAAATCTCTGTCTCCTCTTACTTTTGCTCTCTTTCACTCCCTCCCCCTCTCTGCTTCCCCTCCCTCCTCCCCCTCTCTCTGTCCCGCAGTGGAAGGGCAGTGGCTGGACTGGTCCCCTTGGTCTCAGTGTTCTGTGACGTGCTCCAGAGGGACACAGCAGCGTCAGAGGCGGTGCAGTGTTTCAGTCCACGGCTGGGCGGAGTGCAAGGGGCCCCATTTAGAGACGCGCGAGTGTGGAACCCTGGACTGCAGCGGTAAGCAACAGAGCCCTGGCCCAGCCCTTCCACACCACCCGCTCACACACAAAATAAAGCTGCAGGGTTTGGAGGAATGCTCTTTGTTAGTGTGTATGTTTAGGACATTTCTGGATGCGCATACATTTTACCGCAGGAGCCATGGTGAAAAACCTTATTTTAATTATTTGATGTGTGTAGATGTAGTGACTGTATATGTGACTGTGATATGCATTTTGAGAAACATCCTCCTTCCTTACATACACACGCGCTTTCACACACTCACACACCTACACACACATACACGCACACACCAACAGTGTGTTTTGCGGGTTCATAGAATATTTTACAGTGCTATTTGATGCTACTTAAATTTGTGCGGTGAGATTTCTGAAGGGAGCCTGTTTTGTATATTTCAACATTTCAACACAAAGCTTCGACACGGTGCACTGCTCCTCTGGGCTTAATTGGACCTGCGACTGCTCATTCCTGACAGCTGGTCATCGAAGCATAACCCATTAAAACACATTCACGGCGCTGGGCCCTCAGATACCAGCGCATTTACCCTTCAGCTGATAGGGATTCGGATCCAGGGAATCTGACACTTATCGCACGCTTTATGCTAAAGGATCAATTTATACCTCGCAGGCAAACTTAGACAAGATATAGCCATTTCTGTCCCGTTCAGTGAATCAAATTATGTGATTGAATTAACTATGTCTCTATAATAGTTGCGATGCAAAATTAATGCAAAACTATAAAATCATGGTGAGGATTGTTTGATTTCAGTGTAGCTTGAGAGTATTCTGGTGCAGTAGTGTGCAATTGGAGTTGTTATTTTGTCTGTACGTGCATTTTGAGTGAGTGTTTGTGTGAGTGTGTGTGTGTGTGTGTGCGTGTTCATGTGTGAGAGCGCATTTTGTAAGGCATGGATATGTTTCTACATAGATTCATTACATGCACTTATTTCTGTATGGTTATTCCAAACATTGCATGATCATCATTCCAAAACATGTCAGTATTAATGTTTGCAAAGCAATGAGGAAAAACCTTGTCATATCATGTGACTTCAGTTGTTTCATTCTGCATTCATGTGATGAGCCACAATTTTCCTGTAAAGCAATACGGCCTTTTGCTCATTTGTGATCAGTTAGCTGTTGAGAAAATCTTTATTAATGATTTTTTTTTTACAGCTTTCTCAGTCAAGCATGTGCATGCTGTTCTGACTGCCATTTTAACTGTTTTCCTCTATTTTTCTATGATCTTTCCTACTTCTTGCACCCTATCGTTCTTTCCATCCTTTTTTCTCACACTCAACCCCCATGTCCCCCCAATACTGCCACTCTTACGCATTCTTTCATCTCACTCCCCCCTGGTTCAATCGATATCCATCACCTGTCTCCCACTTTGCTAATCACTTTGACCCCTCTTTCACCTGTGTTCCTCCCCTCATTCCTCTTTGCTTTCCTCCTCCTCCTTCCTTTTCCTCGCTTCTCCCTCTCTCCAGGCGATGGGACGTGGGGACCCTGGAACCATTGGAGCCTGTGTTCTAAGACCTGTGATTCGGGGTGGCAGCGCAGGTTCCGAATGTGCCAGGCCACTGGCGTGCAGGGGTACCCCTGTGATGGGTCTGGAGAAGAGGTGCGCTCCTGCAATGACAAGAAGTGTCCAGGTGGGTGTATGAATCTGTGTGTGTGTATGTTTGTGTGTGTGTGTGTGTGTGCACACGTGTGTGAATGTGTGTGTCAGTCCATGTGTCTATATTGTGAGGGTTGGCATGAGTGTCTGTGTATCCAACAGAGGGAGAGATTGTGTGCACAGATGAACCACAATTGTGCAGAATTTAAATAGCTCGGTACAATGTACACGTGAGATTATTTTCATCATGTGCCTCCACTGCATTTTTAAAACTGGTCTCCCTCACCTTTGGCTGTCTATTATTGACATTTGAGCATACCGTCATCCACATGTAGCCCACGTTCTCTCTTTACCCCCCAGCCCCCCCCCCCATCCATCTATAGCCCTCACTCTCCCCACCCACATAATTTACAGATGTCCCAGAGGGCCAGATCAGATACCAGCTCTGTAATAACCTCTCATCGTCTCTCACCAGTTACCCGTCCGGCCGCAGGTGTATTCACGTCCCAAACTCCGCTCTCGTTGGCGCTTTCGCTTTTTTTTTCTCTCCTTCTCTTCCCCCTTCTCCGTAGGAAGATTCTCACTGGCAACGGGGAATTTTTCAGAGTGCTGCTCGGTGCGATTTGTCAGGGTGTCAGGCACTGCAGTAGGCAGCAGATTTTAATAAGCGTGCCTTTGACTGTTGCTTCGGGAGGCAATAGATTAAATAAATGTCAGCCGCTGCTGCAGAGCTGGTATACAGCACTGGTCTTTGATAGTGTTGATATTAAAGACAAAGATCTGCCTAATAATTTGGTTGGGAACATATATTTAGATGAAAAAGAAGCTGTTTTGCACATCTCTGCCTCCTTTTTTTTCCATCTCCTACCCCACCTCGTTCTCTCTACAGTATATCCGTACCGTGCACCTCTCCCACAGAGAGAGAGAGTGATAGAGAGAGAGTGAACAAAAAGGGGGGGGGGGGCACATTCTCAATTGACAGTGTGTGTGGTGGGGGGCAGGGAGGGAGACAAACGAGAGAAAGTGTCTATTTGGAAAGTGAGTGAGAAGGAAGTGGATGTGTGTTGGTGAGCGGCCTGAATATTTTTGTGCATGTTACTCTGAGCATGATAAAATTTGGCGAAATAAATACTTTGTATTTGTGTGTGAGTGTATGATAGACTCAACAGAGAGCAAGAGAGAAGGGAGAAGGAGGGCGGGAAAGGGTCTGCATGTGTGAGTGTTTAGGGAATGGCGAAAAGTGATTACATCTGTTCTTGAGATGTAGAACAAAATGATTTATTGATATATATGGGAACTACATGTATTATAACCAGATATATTAAAATGATACATTTTCTGTATGGGAGAAGAGGGTGATTGTGCATTCATGTGTTTATTTGTGAATGTTTTGGGTAGTGACAGGCTTTAAAAATGATTGTTTGTATGTATTGCACCCCTCAGCACCTCATGAACTCTGTCGTGATGAGTATCTCGTGTCCATGACCTGGAAAAGAGCCTCGGCAGGAGAAACCGTCTACAACAAGTGTCCATCAAATGCAACTGGTGGGCACGCCCAGTCACCGCCCATTCCCACATAAATGCACGCTTATTAAACATGCTGTACAGTATAATGTTCCATCCCAAGCAAGTAACGCCCCAAGATGAATAAAAATTACCTTTATATTACACTTTGACAGGAAATGAGGCTGAAAAAGTGCTGTATTGAGTCGTTAAAAGATTTATGTTGTATTTTTTAGTTTACTTTTGCGGAAATGCCATGGTCGTATATCCAGAAATGATTGCAGGAACACACCCAGGGCAGACATTGATTTATTCATAATAAAAACAGAAACGGCTAATAAATGATTCCTTTGAAATAACCGCAGAACTACACATAGAATAAGGTCAACTTGTGACAGTAATAAATGTTCCTAAAGTAAAGTCTTGGAGAAGTTGTTTCAATGTGCTTCTGCAAGGAGGTTCAAGTGCAGTGTTTCAGTGGTGTTGGCCTGGCAACTGCCTGTTCATTTGTGTATGTTAAACATTATGTGTGAGTACAGTATGTCAGCCTCCCGCTTATCTCTGAGAATCTGCAGAATTCACCATTTACCTCTCTCTGTCAGCCAATGGTTCATTGTTTTCGTGTGATAATGTCTGTCTCTGTTAACTTCCCTCTGTGACCCTACATTCATATGCCTGCTTTTTTCTTTTCTTCACAGGATCTGCTAGTCGTCGTTGTTTGCTGGACTCTAAAGGAGTTGCTTACTGGGGTCCTCCGAGCTTCGCCCGATGCATCTCACACGAATTCAGATATTTACATCTATCAGTAAGTGCCGGTTCTGTCTCTGCTCTCACATTATACACTGTGAGACCTTGATGGTTTCACTGATGCTTACCATGGAGGGTAAACTGCTGTTCTTGTGCAAAAAGGACTTGCCCTTGCGTAATCATTCCACTTGTTACCATGGCATGTCGTAGCAATTTCAACAGTTAGAAATGAAACGGGCCCCACCAATCATAGGAGCCCTAAATGCCCATGAGAATTTTTGAAAAATGTTAATAAGATTTAAATTTTTTAAGATTGCCCTAAATCAGTCATGTTTTTTTTTCACCCGCGGCATTTCATAATAAACCTTGCAAACTGCAACTGACACGCATAACTCAGAGTGCTGCACATAGACCGTAGAACAAAAGTGCTGCACTGCTGTGGAGTTGTAAAGGTAGTCAAGAAGTCTCCCTTTGGTGGCTGTGATATCAGTTGTTAGCAGGCTAGCTCATGATATCTCCTAGCTCTCTGAGTATGGGGACTGCTAATAAAATTGTACAAGAACTAGAAAGGAAATGAGATAAAAGTTACGGCAAGCCACGTAGCCTTGGAACACAGCTTGTTTAATTTGTGTGAGTTAAGATAGCCATTATTGTTTCTTGTAACTTGGCATCTTATCAATACTTTTAAAGGCAGGCCTAGGGTTTGAATGAATGACTTGCCATTTTTGTACGCTTAAAACATGTTTTTCATCAGATGGCTATTTACATAACCGAAACAAAGTTCCCCATGTCAAAGAACAGTGGCAATGTGTGGGTTCCCAGCAAAACATGCGTGCCAGTCATAATTGTGACTGTGGTGAGATTTCACATTAGCATTGATTTAATCAATCAATTTGTCTACAAGAACAAGGTTAATCTGCCAATAGCCTATTCCAGACATGCTACAGTATATCTGTAAAATGGCCTATGTTTTTCATAAAGGACATTTTGGATGTGTAGCCTAGGCCTGTGTTAAAATGTTATAATAGCCCATTCTGATTTTAATGCCTAAATTACGTTCTCATTCAAGGAGCATGCTAAGGATTGTTTTTCATTTTAAAAAGAAATTCCACTGCAAAAATTTAGCTCATTTAACAGATCAAGGTGTAAGTGTATGGCTGGCCAAAGCAATCTCTGTACAGAGATATCGGTAGTGAAAGGTGTGAAGTTTGTTAAAGGTATGCATTATAATGATGTACTTCTCTACCGATCCTCATTTTTGAAGAACTACAAGGATTTTCGGGTCGATGCATAAATTCTCTATGGAGGAAATAAATGGGAGTTTCACATAACCATCCCCGTCACAGTCTGTGATTTAAACTGGCATTTAAAACCTGGACATTTTTATCCGGACACATTTCTCTCTTAAACGACACTGGATCCACTGAATTCCGATGCCGTTTTCCAACCAATAGAATTATTTTGCTAACAGCAGGCTAACACTGCTGCAAATATTATTTACTTCACACCTAGCCTGGTGGCTTTTCAAGCTGGGCAAAACTACCTTTTGGCAGGAAAGAAATGTAAAGAACATACTCAAATAACTTAAGGAAATTACTAATGAGAACAGCAACAATAACAACAACAATGATATTTACAGCAATATATACAACTGTACAAAACAAAAAACGGGAAATATAGCCCTGTGTGTGATGTCGGGTCGCTAACCACTTAGCCATTAGCAGTTTGCTTTTTAAAATTACACCAGAGACCACGTTTAAATCTCTGATCACTGAAAAATGTCAGCCAAACCCAACACTAGACGCATTGACACTACTTAAAAAAGCTGCCTAACGTTAGCTTACTGCTACTTCTGTTTTGTAAACTGCTGCAAAACAGTTTACAAGTCCATGCTTGTGGTACAATGACTGTGAGAACTGACGTAACTGACGTAAACTTTGTAGACACTGTAACATGACACGTGAAGTGGCTAAAACCCTGGTCATACTGCAAATTGATTTCTCTGGCCCACATATGCAACTTCTGTCTGTATTCCACGTCAAGCAGGTCATTTCACTGTTGATACATCGTTTAGAAAAGCAACAATAAATGGCAATGAATGGACATTGCCGTTTATTGTTTATTGCAGGAGACCAGCGTGATAATTTTGTCAGATAATTTATTGAAATCCGTAGTTGTGGAGAATATCCGTAACAGCTGTCATATGAGGGAAAGTCAACTAAATATTTCCCCCTGCCTGGCTTAACGCCTTCACCTCCTCTCCCCCATTATCTCTCACAACGGATATAAAAAAATATCTTCTTGCCGGTTTTACTATGAAAACCAAATATACGTTGTGACCATGTTTGAAATAACTTGCTATGATTCAACTGTATAAATCACAGTTATTCAAATCATAGGTACTTTACCACACTGAAGCGACATTTTATTTTTATTAGATCTTTAGTAGTAAAATAAACTGAACTGAACACATAAACCTAGATTTTCTTTCTTTAGTGGCTAGCTTGCTAGCGAGTAACATTACCCAAGTGATCGGCAAGAATTGCTAAAGCGATTCTCGGGAACCGATACCAAAAGCGGAACCGAGGAACCGGTTCCAAATTATAGAACATATCGATTCTGGTTTTTCGTCATCTTGTTCCAAGTTATCCCTGCCTGAGGGCAGATGCAGAGTTAGAGGTAATAATTAAATGTCCTACATGTGGTGAAATGGATCTGACTGAGTTCAGTGGGCCTCATGGAGGATGAAATCTGGTTCTATAATGAACACATTGTGATTTCTGAAATGAAATCTGTTTGTACAATGCCTACAATAAATATTGGGCGATTTAGATGCATGATGGCTGCTCAAGCAAGCATGTGCTTTATAAAGAATAACTCAAATGTTTGACTTAAACGTTTTCAGTAAACAGTGTATTAAGTTTATGCTTGCATTAGATTGGCAGTGGGAATTGAGGTAATTGACTCGAGCACTGTTTAGACCGTGTAACTACACAGGAAGTGAAATAAACCCCCTACTGAAAGCATCTCATTTTGACTGGCAGTAGAAATGGTAATAGTGAAAATTGATGTATTCATAGTCGCATTTCTGTCTATATCACGCTAAAATATCAGTAGGCAGTGTATGTTTCACTGTTCATGTGCCCGTTAAAAAAGGAACGAAAATGGCCATGAATGAACCAGAGACAGGCTCGATATTTTTTTTCACAGCTAATTTATTGAAATCTATTCACGTAGGCTAGGTGCATGTGGAGAATATGTATGAACTCTCTCCCATGTGGGGGAATGGATAACTTACTCCCACCCACCAGGCTACAAAGCACATGCTCTGATGTTAGATTTGACGGATACATTTTTCCCCTAAACACATTTAGGAGCCTTCGTCTCTAAGCCTTTGTCTCTCTATGCATGCAATGGCATTAAGAGAATGGAACAAGTTAAAACAAATATTGATTGTTATTATATGTTGCTAACGTTATCCATTATCATTAACATTATGCTATATGTTAATTTTCACTAAATCAATTAGTTTGGTGGAAAACAATGAACTAGCATGGTTTAATGTACTCTTATACATGTACACATTCATTTTATGGTGGAATTCTTTTTAAATAAACAGATTTTACATTTTCCTCAGAGCAAGTGTCACACGTCCTTTGCCATTCCCAAAGGCTATGGAAATGCATAGTCTGCACGCAGTGGAGGTTTAATGTTTGTTTTATTGAAACACAGCTATTCAAATGCCCAGTTGAGAGTGCTTGACAGAACAAACTAATTTTTATACATTTTTTTGAGCATAAGGTTCAATGTTTACCTCATAAGCTGTTGGTGGTGTTGAAATTCCAGTGTCCCATAGGCCAATGTAGGCAAATGGCTGGTGGGGCAGCGCTGAACGGAGAGGAGAGGGCCTTATGACAGGACTTAGAAACAGGCCTCCATGGGCCAAGTAATGTCTCTGCTTGTCACTACATTCAATCCACAGAGTTGTTAGCAGGTGAATTTGGCAGTTACTATGGAACACACTTCTGCATCAACAGAACATGCGACAGTCGGCCCGCCATGAAGCCTTCCTCAGACCAGAGCATGAACCCCTCTCCCCCCAGACACCCACACAAAATGATTTCACATTTCTACACAATTGTTTTTCACTACAACAAGCTTACAGCTTGTCCACCTCAATCCCCCGTCAACACCTTGGAAGGCGACTCCTCGCCTGGACGTCCAGGAGCACGCCAGCTATTTTTGTATCCTCCCGTAGGGGTCCTCACTTCCTGTTTGCCTTTGGGGGTAGATAGGTCCCTGGAGATGTCAGAGACCCTGCAGGATGCCAAAGGGGGTTTAGAGTGAGGACCTGGAGCGAGGGTGCCTTCACCATCAGACATCCTCTAACAAGATCGAGTTAATCACCCCTCAGTTTAGCTGTCCATCACCTCCACCCTCTATGGCCCTCCGGACATAACTCAGCTCCTCTTTCGTCTCACGCAAAATACATTAAATTAATTTAATCCCAGGCTTGTCACATGCTGCCTTAGAGCTGCCTAATAGAGTATTTTAATTTGAATTCTGTTGAAGAGAAGCACGTGTTGTGCCCCGTACGGTCAGGCAAGACTGCGCTCACCGTGACATGTCAAGGGGAACAAACAGAGCCGTGTGTGTACTCTCGAAATGCGAGAGGTGTCCTTAGTACATACCTAGGCTGTTCCGGAGTCTGAACAAAAACTGTGACAACCTCAGGCAGTCCATTGGGGGACTGCCTGACTGACAGAGAACTCTTTCCAAACGGCCTAAAAATAGTCATGAGATGGTGGACGAGATATGCTTTACTTTAGAATATCTCTCCTTCTTGTTGAATGTAAAGCTCTGTCCAGTGTGCAGTCTTTACTTTGTGATAAATTATCTCTAGTTCTACCCAATCACTGGCATCACTCAGAGGGACTGATGTGAATGTGCTGATCTTAACAAGGTTAGAAAAGCCGCTGTAATCACTGAAAAAGCATGAGTGTGACATGAGTGAGTTTGCAACTTGTGTGAGTATGCAAGGAGTACAGTACTGTTGTGTAGTATGAACTTATATCTGGCGTATGGAGTAAAAAAATATTTGAAAATAAACCCAGAGAAATGATTTGCATATACCTATCACAAACAAATAAGGGGCTCTTACAGGTCTAGTTAATACATATTTAGTACATCCACCTAGGGTTAATTCAGTGTAACTCAACTTGTCTTTCCAGATTTGTCTGACACTGTTGATTTTCCCAGTATGTCTCTTTTGGCTAGCCCAGCCAGTCTAGTTCCTGGTCTTTCCAGGTATCTGACCTAGCAGGTTTCTACAGCATAGCTGATGGTCTCTCCCAGTTTGTGTCACCCAGCTGGTTTCTCCAGGAGTCTCTGGTCTCTCCCAGTGTAACCGGGGTTGTGCTCGGCTTGGCTCTCTTCCCTCTGCAGCTTCGAGAGCATCTTGCGAAGGGTCAGAGGACCCTAGCAGGGGAGGGCATGTCTCAGATCGTGAGGAGTCTTCACGAGTTAATGTCCCGGAAAAGCTATTACAGCGGCGACCTCTTATTCTCTGTGGAGATTCTCCGAAATGTGACGGACACCTTCAAGCGAGCAACCTATATTCCAGCTCCCGACGACGTGCAGGTCAGCAAACGCGTACGCACGCGCACACGCGCACGCATGAACACTCACACATTCCCAGAGTAAAACCAGGCCAGGGATCATTCCCCTCAGCCCAGTGTCACTGCGACTGCTTCCAGGGTCTGATGAGGTCAAACCCATCCTCCAGTGTGATTACAGCGGGGTCATACTGTCAGTCTCTTAACTCAGAGAGGGAAATGACCTATGCCATCTGGCAGCATTGAGTATTGTGACACCTCTCTCCAAAAGACACAAGTGTGTCACGTGGTGACACTGAGAATGACTCAGTCATGCTTGACTTATTCATTTGCTTTCATTACAGGATAAAGGAGTGCACCGGAGGTTAATTATTCACCTCTGGCTGCATTATCCTACCTTTTATGATGTTTACATTGTGCTTAAAATGAACTAAACTAATATTTAATTATTTCACTTGGCTTGTTTACTTTGCTTGTTTATTTTCTCCTCCTTTTCCTCTACCATTTCCTCTCCCTGTTGTTTCTTTTACCTTTCCCTTCTGATTTGCTTCTTTCTTTACACTTTCTTACATTCTACTGTCTCCTACTCACTCGCCTTACTTTTTCATTAACATGATTCCCTCTTCCCCCTTGCAGAAATTCTTCCAGGTAGTTAGCTTTATGTTGGACATGGAAAATCGTGAAAAGTGGGAAGATGCTCACCAGGTAGGGACGTCTTCCTGCTGTGTGTGCAGGTGCGTGTATGTGAGAGTGTGTGTGAGAGAGAGAGAGAGAGAGAGAGAGAGAGGGAGGGAGGGAAGGGGTGAGGGAGGGAGGGAGAGAGAGAGAGAGAGAGAGTCTAATTGGGCTAAATGGAGTCAAGGCACAATGTAGGAAAGAGGGCTAGGCTGTGGAAAAGGGCCGTCCCAGATACCCTACAAGCCTTTAACTGCCATTATTTCCTGAGGCATACTGTATGGCCAGTTACAGTTGATCAGACCTGCTCAGATGTTATATTTAAAGCTGGGTCATTTACTCGACAGCCAAAAATACCTGCAGCTTTGTGGCATTGTTGCCATGGCAACACAGTCAGTTTAAACCTCCTATGATGCCTCCAGCTGTGTACATAAATGGGGAGATGTGTAAAAAGGGCATTAGTCTGTTCATGGATGCTTTTGCGCCATATATATGGCGTCGATAAATCCTCAACCCCCACTTGTGTGCCATGTTGCATCTTTCCTCTTCAAACAGGGTTTGATTACTTTCATTCTGTGGTCAAAACACAATGGTCTGTAGCTGCGTAAGTGGAAACCGTTTTTGTGATGACCCTGTAATTAGGACCCTAACCTTCCAGCTGAGCCCATTGTCTCGCAGTTTTGCTTATAGCCATCTTCGCTGAGCAAATGTGCTTCTCTCACCTCCGCTGAGAATTCCTGTTTCAAGGGTAGCTGGAAGGCATGGTGACCTGGATGCCAAGGGTTCATTGTCACAATCTTTGCGGTGTTTTTTTTTTCTCTGACTTCCAGGTGCCAGCTAGGAGAGCTTTAGCATTAACGGGGTGTTGGGCTTCACATTTGATTAATTGTTCTCATTACCTGTATAATTAGCTTCACTGAAACAGTTTTAGAGAAGAAAGGAGAGAAAAAAAAATATCTGTTAGAGAAATATGTTCCAGAGAATGTCTGCATGTGAACTTGTTTGAAGGAGAGATGTTTCAAATACTTTACATGTGCCTGTCAGACAGAGGTTAGACAGAAAAAGAGAGAGTGTGTGTATGTGCGTTTGTGTGCATGCATGGGTGTGTGTGTGTGTGTACATTCATAGGTGTGTGTGTGCGCGTGCATAGGTGTGTGTGTGTGTGCGTGTTTGCATGTATGTGCTTGTGTGTGTGTATGTGTTCATGTGTGTGTGTATGTGTGTGTACATGCTGCTTGTACTAGTGTGCAGAGCTTCTTACTTTGCCTCAGCCTGCCCCACCACCCTTTTTACCCCTGCGTCACAGAGTTTTACTGTATACCATCTGGATCTCTAATTACTCATCTGGACCAGTGGTTTGAACAGATTTACAGTAAATATGACTAAATTGGCACAGTCTGAGAAAGCAAATGCAGGTTAGCAATAAGCATATGGAAAGCCATCACAGGTATCCGTCCTTTTGATTAGCCTCTGCAGAGTGGAAGATAGGGTTGCAGATGCATTGTGGGATATCTTGTCAGTCTGAATTGTTAGCACATTCTAGCCTGCCCGTGAAGATTGCGAATGCGATTAGCTATTCATTTATACAGTTGATTGGAGTGCATAGGAATGTCTGGCATAAATGACAACAATGGTAATTATCCTGATTATGATAATGATGACTATGATAAAGGTGGTGCTGTGAATGAAAATTATGGTGATGAGACAAAAGGTTGATGTTGATAATTGATACTGTTTATTTTTGTAGACTGATCATATAGAAAACATAAATACGGAAATGGTAACTTATGTAGATGAATATAAACCAAATGATTATGGCATGTTGAGGAATGACAGAATTGCATGACCATTAGAATCACAATTATCACAGTTATGTATTACTATTGTAGACATTTCTTAAAATGGTGTAAGAGACATTAGTAAAATAGTGGAAGCTGGTTGAAATAAATTGAAAACAAACTAAAAATAAAAAAGTAAATGTGTTGCCCTATAAAATGTGCTTAAAATTAAGTCAGCATGCAGGATTTTACTTCTTTGTGTGTGTGTGCGTGTGTGTGTGTGTGTTTGCATATGCATGAGTGTGTGTTTTGTGCGTGTGTGTGCATGTGTGTGTGTGTGTGTGTGCGTTCGTGTGTGTGCGTGTGTGTGCGTGTGTGTGCGCATGCGTTTTTGTGTGTGTGTATGTGTGTGCGTGCATGTGTTTGTGTGTGTGTGTTTGTGTGTGTGCGTGTGTGTGCGCATGCGTTTTTGTGTGTGTGTATGTGTGTGCTCGCATGTGTTTGTGTGTGTGAGTGTGTGTGTGTGTGTGTGCGCGTGCATGCATGCATGCGTGTGGAATGGAATGATGGTTAAAGTCAGTGAAAGTATTTCTCTGTCTCAGGTCTCTCCCGGGTCTATGTTGCTGATGCGAGTGGTGGAAGACTTCATCCATCTCATCGGGGAGGCACAGAAGGCCTTCCAGAACTCACTCTTCTTCACCAACAACCTCAGTAAGTGTCAAACCCCCACACCCCCTCCGCTTCTCAGTATCCACTCAACACTGCCAACTACCTGTTACTTCCCTCTGTATCACGCCTCTGCCCTACTGTAATACAAAGACCTTATGACCCTGAGAATTGTATGTTTGTGTGTATGTGGATGTGTGTGGATGTGTGCGCGTGTTAATGTATATGTCGGTGGTAGTTTGTTTGTAGATGCTTGTCTGAGTATCTGACAGAGAGAAAGAAAAATTGCACGATTAAATTAATTATGCTTGTGTGCCATCTGAATTCTGAATAGTTTAGTATAATGTGAGTGTGGGAGGCGTGTGCATGCTTTTCTGAACTTTCATTTGAATGGCTCCCAATTCTCTTTCTCATTCTCTCTATCTCTCTCTGCCTCTCTCTCTCTCGCTCTCTCGCTCTCCCTCCCTCCCCGCCTCCCACTCCAGTTGTCACTATCCAGCGTGAGCCAGTTTCGGCGGTTTCCAGCGACATCAACTTTCCCATGAAGGGGAGGAGGGGCATGAAGGACTGGGCTCGGTCCTCTGAGGACAAGCTCTTCATCCCTAAGGAGGTTTTCACCCTGTCCTCCGAAGGTCAGTCTATCTTTTGAACAAAGCCACGGGCTGCAATCAGCTGCCATGTTCTACAGTCTGTATTACAGTGTTCTTCCTCGTTTTGCAACAGCCTCAGCTAAGGATGACAGACTATGTGCTATAGCCCCCATGTATATAATAATTTTGATGATTTGTCATGGACCTCCAGCCCAGTAGGAGCCGCCAGTTGTAAATAGGCACTTGTGCCACTTCAGTGCTGAGCATCAGTTCAGGCATTCTTTCGTGTCTCATTCTTAATGGATCGGCTTATAAACTGTCTGAGCAACACACCGTAATAAGTGTTTCTTAAACTGAACCGACCTTTATAGGGGATATTTGTGACAGCTGATAGTGAAATTTCCTGAGTTATTATTGCCCCAGTGAAACGCACTGCATCACTGTCAGCTGCCACGGACCAGCGCGGCAGTGCACTTAACGGCAGCATGACCACCGCCTCTATCAGTCTCCTTCTCCTCTCCTCTCGGCGAGAGCTCCCCTCCTCCTCCTTACGCAGTCCCAATCCGGAGTGCCCACGCGCCTCTGATGTTGCTGAGGCTGACAGAAAGAGCCAGGAGCTTGCGTCCCTGTGCTCAGCCTGCTCAATTTAACATTGATCTGTCTCCGCTGATGCTTAGCCACAGTGCAAATGGATGGCTTTTTTTTTTTGTTTACTGTAATAGATACGATGATTATTATGATTATTGTTGTTGTTGCTGATACATCATTATTGCTGTTGTAGGCAGTATATTATTACACTGTTACTAGCTGGATATTGTATGAATTTTATTTTAGGTTTCTGGTACGTTCAGTTTATCCAACTGGGCACATTTTGCTGATGTCGAAGTCCAGGGCTTAGAGGTGTTTCACTGGAAAGAGCTTATCCTGGATTAGTGTCCAACTTTTACTTGAATTACTGTGGTTAGGACTGCAGGCAAGTGAAATGATCTTGGATCAGGTGTTGGACAAATTATGTCTCAGGAATATGCAGTGACATCTCTTTTATGGAACGTTTGAAGCCTACCTTCACACAAGCCACAGTCATCAGAACCATTACCAACCCTTCTGAATGACTGGGTACTAGAACAAGATGCATGAGTCTAATAAACTGAAAACATGTTTGTCTTTTCTTGGAAAGACATCAGAAACACCGAAACACATCTCCCTCATTCTAGATGCTATAAGAGTGTCTGCTCCTCTATGGCAAGAAGTCTAGTGATAACCTTAGCTGACTCTCTCCTTCCATTTACACGTAGAGGTCGTAAATCAGATGTGCAGCTTTACTGCAGTTAACTTGCAATGCATTACACACACACACACACATATATATATATATATATATACACATACACACACACACACACACATATATATATATATATATATATATAGTCAGGCCTTGCTTTACCATGATATATGTTTATACATACATATACGTATGTATGCACGTTAGATGTTATGTATATATTATTATTATTTATTATCTATGGTATATGTGTTAAATGGGGGTGCAGAATTGCTAACGATATCTGTCGGAGTCTGTAGGCTGTCCGTTTTAGTTTCCATCTTCAACAGGTCAGTAATGGGTGAAAATGATATACAGTATACAGATGAACTTTGTCTCAAGGTTCTGGCAACAAAGACTTGCCTGGCCTTCACTGACACCTGCGTGTGGAGAAGCTCTGCTTTTCCTGTTTTCATCGAATTGTTACTCGTTGTGCTCTGCCAGGACGGGAAATAAAAAGCGAAGAAGCGAACGAGCGGAGTCAGGAGGGGAGAGGTGGAGGCTGTCCGCAGGCCGTAATTGTAATTTGCAGTCCTCACAGTGGTTCTCTTTCTCCCTTTCCAAGAACTCAGAGAGCACTGATCGATTTTCTTCATCCGCCAACTGCGTGATGGAGGCACTGACAGCTGGTACAGACACCCAGAAGGGGGCTAACAGAGAGAGAGAGAGAGAGAGAGATGGGGGGACAGAGAGAGAGAGAGACGCTTGAATCGGTTGAATCCCAAAATAAAAAGAAGACAAAGGGAAAATATGTTCCTAGTGGTCTTAATTGGTTTCCATTTTCATTTATGTTACTGTTTTAATTGTTGTGCAGCTGTCTGCTGAACTGTCTGTAATTGAAAACGTCTGCAACTGCAACAGAAGTGTATTTCAAGCAAGAAAAGAATTTCATTTGGAACGAGACAAAGGTGAAAGTTTACAGGGATAGGAATAAACTGGTTTTGTGAAAGAAGAGTGCTGGGAGATTAAGGCACATTAAGGCAGGTGTGAAGATAGTTGTTTGCGTGGGATGGAGGTGTGTCAGACTGTCTAGTGCCACCAAAGCTGTCTGAACCCTACTTGGTCTCCAGGAGCCTGCAGTGCTTTCATTCACCTGATCCTGCACTCTGCGGAATTACAACCTGATCCACTTTTGTCCCTCAACCTGGCTGACAGCGGACCCATGCATGATAAGTTTTATCAGTAAGCTTGGAAAGTTATATTTTGATTATGTATTATCTGTGTCCTCTCATTACACTTCCTCTGTCTCTCTATCTCCCCTCTCTATCTGTCCACTTCGGACAGAGAAGACAGAGCTATATTTGGGGGCAAGCACTTTACTTGAATTCTTCCAGTTTGGACAAAAGCTATACAACTATGCAGCATATTAACAATGCTGAGGCAAACCATCAGTTGATTACAAACAAAGAACTGCACTCCAAAATCTCGAACAAAGGAGAACAGAGATGAAACAAGGTTAAAACAGCTTTGTTGGAAAAGAGGAAAAATGACAGAGAACAGAGAGAGAAAGAGAGAGCAGCAACCAGAACAATAAATAAATCAAGGTGCCAAACAAATCATCAGAATTTGAGGCCATTTGTTCTAGAGGTTTTTCCATGTGAGTCACCCCATTATTATACTGTATTATGCCGGGGTTCACACCGCATACATCGTAGACTTTAGAGCCTCATTAACTAAGTTTCAATCCAAATTTTTTGCAAATGTTAGGCAAATTTTTCAGAAAAAATGTAAATCAATGTGTGTGTGAATATTCTGTAGAGGACGGGACAAGATTAAATAATCAAAAGAGTGACGTCATCCTTTGTTCCAAAAATTGTGTTTCCATCTCCCTTTACTGCATGTTCTACTTGTTGATATGCAACCTTTCCACCTCGGCCAGGTATAAAAACCCTTGCGATATTTTGCCTTTTTTGGGGGGGATTTCAGGCGTTTCCACTCGGGTTTACATATGTGCAAATTCAGTTGGATAAAAACAGTAAAAACAGTTGGATGGAAACACCACTAGAGATGGAATGATCAATGAGAGACAGCGGGTATGGATTTGTCACTCTGTAGATCCAACCCCGTAAGCAGTACTGTGACATTAATGGGCTGCCGCTCTACCTGACAGGAAATTAAAAACCCGACTTCCGGTGTGTCTCTCCCTCCCTGTGCTGCCATAATAGGAGATGACAGTGCCCTCCTGTCTCTGGTCAGATGTGTGAGAAAGGGTTATGCTGTTTAATGTTCTCTCTCAATCACCCTGTCTGTCTCTCCCTCCCTCTATCTCACTCTGCCTCCCTTTCCCTGTCCTCCTTCCCCTTTGTGAGACTGACAGAAAGAGAATTGGAAAGGGAGAAGGTCAGGTTCTATTCAGAAGTTAGTTAGCCTCGGCCGTGCGGCGTGAGGTTTGTTATCGGTTTGGTTCGTATGGTTCATTTGTCACACAATCAGAACTTCGCTCTAACTGATGCCTGTCTGATTGGCTCATTACGTGTTTCTGTGAATAAAGACCTATTTGCCAAGCGCTTTCAGAAAAGTACATTTACCCTTAAACTCGTTTAAGATTTCGATGCTATATGGTTCATGTTTTTTTTTTTTTTGACCCAGAATTATTAGCATCACGCAGAATTAAAATACAATTATATTAAAAAACAGGTAATATGCTGTGTTATATGCTGAGAAAATGTGAAAAATGATATTCTGTGATACTAATAGTTAATAGGAATAGCTGCTGTGCGTTTAACACTTACAGTGCTACAAGCTGACGCCGGGCACCCACCGCACGCGTAGCGTAAACGACGCGTAAGCAGCACGGTGAAGCAGCACGGCGCGGCGCGGCGCGTAGCGTATCTACACTGGTTCCGTTTGTGTCGCGCAAAGGCTTGCTTAAAGCTCTATATTCCTAGTAGCTCTCGCAGTCTGAAGTGGGATTACATTGTGTATTTCACGTTTGTTCACGACTGTTGATTATGGGTTAAGTGAATACTTGGTGAGAGACCTTTTTCAGTTTGTTAATTTGGTAATATTTCGTTAACTCATGTAAATACGTGATAAAGTAAACGCTTTCAAGAATTACCATAAGCTTAAATCGCAACGTAGCCTGCATAATAATCAATCTCAAACTGTATTCATTTATTTGCTTGGTTAACAAGCGTGCCAATTTCATGAGGAATATGTAGTGATCATAATAATAATAAATAATCCGTAATCAACCATTGGGAATTCCTGTGTTGTCTTGTCATTCACGTCAAAACATTTATAGGATCAGATTTAGTAAAATCAGCTAATCATCAAAAAGATAGCGTAACAGTTTAATCTTGAAGGGATATGAACACCACAACACCATGAACACCGGAAGCTTTGAAGTACAAGTGCAATGAAGGCTTGCTTACAACTTCATTTATAAAATAGGTGCATTTTCATCGGCAAGACCACTAAATAATCTGATTTAAAGCTCTGTGGATTATCTGATTTTTATTAACAAGCCCTTTTTGAAAGCACGGCGAACAAAGACATCAGAGAAGTCAAATAGGCTGAGCAATGGTTGGTTAAAAACTACCTTCCAACACTCGAGCTAACAAACCGCTGCTCGGTGCATTCACTTCTACATCATTCAATAGGCTACGTCTTTCTGTGGTGTATTTTCAAATTTAACCCACCCCCTCCGCAAAATAAGATAGCAAAACTACGTTTGCCTTTTTCCCAGGTTCCAGTCTTTTTTTTCTTTCTGCAAGGACAAAACAAAAACGAAAAGGCTTGTATTTTTTTAGCTGCTTATAAAATATCTGGGAGGGAACTATGGACACACCCCCAGTAGCCTAATATAAGGATGAAATATAAATCAGAGCATGTATACCTAGCATTTTAGAGCATATTTCTGTGTATAAACAGGCCATCGTGACGCGCGACAAGCTGAAAAATAGAACAGAAGCGAAAAACAATGCTTCAGTTCGCTTGTGTCGTGCAAGCTTCGCAGCCGGTTCGCGACACGTTCGCATTTGGTGGAGAGGATGTCGCCCGCTGCCGTTGTAATAACAGTACTTCAACTACGCTTCAGTTACGTGCGTAATACGCTCGCGGTCGATACGCGTGCGGTGGGTGTCCGGCTTGAGTATGAACATGGAGCTGGAAACTGTCTGTTGGTCTTTGTAAAATGTAGTAAATGCACCATTTCTTAAATTTAATGTGTAAATTACAGTGTTTATACCATCATGTGCACATAGACTTAATAAGCCTGACACAATTATTTGTTGTATATTGTAAACTGATGTGTCTTGCTATTCTCCTTTAGCAATGTGTGATGTTATCTCAAAGTAAGGTTATTTCTTCAGCAGCCAGATTGGGCTGCAATTGGCTTACACCAGATTTATTAACTTTCCTGCCCATTGTTTTATACAGTTGACTTCAAGTAACCTTCACCTTTCCATGATGAATATACAAAAATCTTGTCACAACCTATTAGACATACATCAGTCTTTTCCATTACATTAGATTGGAGCAGACAGGCTATACATTATGCAATTTAGTCAGCCAGCAATCACTTAAATTGTTTAAAGGCTGGTGGAGACAAAGCCGTGCCGAGGGTATTAATTTTGACCCACCCAACGTGTTCAATGCATCCCCCACTTATGAGTTGCTTTTCAGGACAGCCATTTGAATTCTACATCCTCGCCATTATTTCCTCAGGGTCAGATTTAAACTTTTCTTTTCAGTAGCCTTATCCATAATACAACCGTGCTGGCATGTACATGGCAGTTGTGAAGAATGCTTCCTGGCTGGGGTCTGAAGGAGAACAGCTCCCACCCTCCCCCTTTATGAGTAACTCGGTCGCTGACATGTTGCATTGCTATCTCATTGCCAGCCGTAATCATGTCAGGGAGGCAGTTGAGTCATCACTGGCATGCGGACGGGGGTGTATCCCTGCTCTCAGCCCTGGGGGCCGGGCCTCCTCATCCTTGGGGCCGTGCACAGTGTGCCCCCCCCCCCCCCGCCCCCCCGAGGCAGGCTGACATTTATGCAAGGGCATGCTTCCCCGTGGGAACTAGAGGAGTGGAAGAGAGAGATGGAGAAAGGCGTGACATGCTGGCATACAGGATACGAGAGAGAATGAGATTGTGTGCGTGTGTGTGTGTGAGTGTGAGAAGGAGAGAGAGACAGAGAGAGATTTTATGTGTGTGTGTGTGAATGAGAGAGACAGAGAGAGATTGTGTGTGTGTGCGGGAGAGAGAAACAGAGAGATTGTGTGTGTGTGTGGGAGAGAGAGACAGAGAGATTGTGTGTGTGTGTGTGTGTGTGTGTGTGTGTGTGTGGGAGAGAGAGGATGCTGGTTTTTGGCAGAGAATACTCTAAGAAAGCAGGAGCAATAAAGAACAAAAGAGAGACCCAACACAGCTCTAACACTAAAAAGAGAGTGATAGAAAAACAGAGAAACTGCTGCTGGGGGGCCCTAGAGTAAGCGAACGAGTGGAGGCAGTGCTGGCCGCCGCCCCAGTGCCAGAGTGGTCGACTGGCTGCATCTCTGCCAGCAGCACCCTCCATGGGGACTCTCCCCAGCGCCGCCAGTATCTCTCCGTCCAAATGGCGCCTCTCGTTCTCCCTGCCCTTGAATCTCTTTTATAAGTTTTATCCCTTTGGTCTGCGCTCTCTCCCTGTCTCTCCCCCCCCCCCCTCTCTCTCTCTCTCTCACTGCTGTCTCTCTCAGTCACTCAGTCATAAACACAAACACACACACACACACTCATCTCTCTCTCCATCACTGTCTCTGTCCAAAATGAGATTGTTCTTTATTGACTTTATTGACTTTACAGTATGCGTTACTGCCAAAACAATGCTGCAAATGAAATGCCAAATGTGGTATCATAAAAAAACAAAAAAACATTGTGACTAAAATGTGCAAACTGAATAAATAAGACCAGAGCCATATTCTGTTCCCCAGTGCAGAAATCTTTATCATGCTGGTTTTGGATATCTGCACTAAATTTCACCACAACTTTAATTACTCTCTCTCTCTCTCTCGCTCTCATTCTGTCCTGCACAGGCAGGTACTGTAATTTGGCCTTCATTCATTCAACATTTGTCCTTAACTCTGATTTACATGTGTCACTGTTACACTTTTTCTTTGGAAACTGGCAAATTGGCAAGTACGTTTTACTGATTGATGAACCAAACTAAGGACTTCTTAGTGCACTTCACCCTTGTGAGAGTGCTGTGCAAACCGCACACATGCAGGGAAAGCTGAGCTGCATTCCTCAGACACGCTCGTTTGCGGTGCTTTTCCGCATTGCAGGCCAGGCTGCATAGACGTGGATAGCTGCAGTGGTTACGATGATGACAGCCAGTAACCAGCAGGTGCTTGGCGCATTGCTAGGGGGCACCTATGCAGAACAGAGCTTAAGCCCCGCCAGAACAAAGCCTATTGTGATCTGCCACTGTAGATTCACAGTCACAATGAAACACACCTGTGTTTGAAGAAGGTAGGGCCACGCTTGGTTTGGCCCCTGTCAGCCATATCCTGACAACACCATACAAACCCATGCACCGGAGTGGTGCTGCAACTATATTCAAACTATATTCATGACATCTAAAGTAATTATTACAGGCTTTGCAGCTCACATTTCAATCAGTGCTTGATTTTTTTTTTTCATTCTAGCAGCTGCCTACTTGCTGATTATCTCTTTTAGATTAATTTCATCGGTGCGATTTGTTCAACTTTAAGCTGTCATCCATTTTTTCATTTTGCTTCACTTATCCACCTACTTCACCCAGCTACACAAACCACTTATTACTAACTGGAATAAAATAACTGGCTCTATATTAAATGGGTAATGGTAAACCAATACGCTGTATTATTAATGATATATATTCACAGAAACGAAGGATTTCAGCTCAGGTTATATGAAGAAATCTGTCACTGCGAAATAATTCACACATATCTTCTTAACTCCACACGTACCCCCATTTAGGAGCCCCTGGACTCGAGCACATCGGCTATGTCAGTCGCAGTTGCCACAGCGATGTCAAGACATCAGCTAATCAGACCGCAGGAAGATATCTTTTTTTTTCAGTTTTGCTTTTCCAGCTGACTGTAAACCAAACGATGAAATGTTACTGGCTGAACCGTTTCCATGGCGTCCGCTCCCGTCACCTGCTCCGCCTGCAGTGGCCCATGCCCTTATGTTATGACTGCCATGGCACTGCAAGCAATGCCCTGACTCTGTGATTCTGTTCTAGCCACACTAATGTGTTTATTTTTTTCATTTGTATTTTGGCATCTTCATCTTCTTTTGTTACCTCAACTGTTGTGTCATATTACACCAAATGTTTTGGTTTTGTCTACAATTGAATTCTACTCTGGATTCTTGGTTATCAGAAATATGGAATGTTTCATGCTTTGGTTACAAGTTGTTTTTTTTTTTTGTCATAGCGTCTCTTTTTTCTAATTGTGTTGAGCACAATTTATTTTGAATCTGATGCGTAATCCCTTCCCTTCCCTTTCTTAACAAGGTAAAATAAATGCAAAAACGTTTTGTGAAGAGTGGCCTTATGACCTGAAAATAAATAATAAAAAGTAGGCAATTTACAGTTGACTTCAAGAAATTCATTCTTAGTCAATTTTCTCCAGTGTGTAAGCACTGTGTTTGAGCTACTCTTTTTTCCTTCTGTTCACCCAATAATAAAATCCATTCCTTCCCCAATGGACACTTCAGACAAGTGCTGATAAAGTGAAATAAACTATCTGAGCCTGCACTGTGCCATTTCAGGTCAGATTTGAGCACAGAGCAAGGGGACATCTTCAGAAGAGGACAGAAAGTCAGAAGTTGACTAAGGCACTGCCCTGATGACGTTGTGAACCTCATTAAAGTACTCATTCGGCCAGAAGGGGGGTTGCCAGTTTTGGGTCACCGGAGAGGAAGGACAGACAAATGATCAATCACAGGGTGCACATGCAGTTTGGGGAGGCCTGTAGATATGGGGCAGCTGTGCAGTTGAAGCTGCATTGTATGCCAGTGTGTTTGCCAATCCACATAGAATGGAATGGGCTAAGGAGAGGGGTGGCACGGGAGTCGGTTGGCAGGGAAAAGGCCAATCTGGATCATTTAGAGAGGAGGGGGGTGAATAGCCCTGATGGAGAGGGCTGCCAGGAGGAAGTTGTCATCGTCCAAGACGGAGAGCGGGATGAATGAGTCATGCAGAACAGGATGAACTGGGCCGCGTGGGTCAGACCCTCTCTGGCCTGGCCAATGTTATGACAAACGTTACTCCAATGTTCTTGGCTTTCCAAGAGTGGGCCTGTGCAATAGTTTGTATCTCTATCTGACTGCAAACCGTGCAGTTTAAACGGGCTCTGTGATACAGCTGGTGTGCAGTGCTTTCCAGGAAGACCAGGGTAATCATAATACTTCTGTTTTCTATGTCCTTTCCTCAGAATCGGATGACACCACCTACTTCGTGATTGGAACGATCCTGTACCGAACCCTGGGGTTCATTCTGCCTGCACCTGAGTAAGTGAATTGTGTGTGTGTGCGTGCGTGCGTGCGTGCGTGCGTGCGTGCGTGCGTGCGTGCGTGCGTGCATACGTACGTGCATGCATGTGTGTTTGTGTGTGCATTTGTGCAGGCTTTGGTACAGTACTGGTCCTTGAAGCTCCAGTGTTCAGATAAATCCTGCATATGTTAGTCATCCAAAAAACAATTGTCTCATCGACTGGTTGCCGTAAAATTGCACAAGTCTGGCTACTTTGAATTTCATGGTAATCTTGGATCCATAAAATATGTATTTTTATTCTGCTTCAATTTGAAAATCCCTTGAAGTAATTGTACAGACATACCTTACCTGGGGGCTGTAACCCTAACCAGGGGTAGGAAATTGGATTTGAAGAGGAAGTGTATGCCTTAAGCTACACGTGTATCTTTTAAGGACGCAATAATATAACTGCATTGTTAATTTTAGAACATAGCCAGTAGCAATATATGATCCTTGTTCTATTCATACATTTTATTACGAAGCTGTAAACACCGCTCCCCTATGAGAACCTGCAGTGACACTGACCTTTATGCCCCTGTATATATGTATTGATCAATGTGCTGCAATGTGCAATGTGCTCACCCTAGTTTGCATCACTGTACATCATCTTATAGATTTCCACAGGCCAAGGGTATGTTATGTAAATGCAGTGTTTGATTTTGATATGACATCCTACACCAGTGGCTCTCAAATGTCGAGTCTTTGCAAGATTACCGCTGGCTGTTGGCTTGCTATCTGCACTGGTCGCTAGTTCCTCATGAAAATATGATCATAGAATTTGTGAAAGTACCAACTGTAAGACCCAATGTATGCAACACAAAAGGGAGCAAGCTAATATATTTTAACAATGTGTCTTCAGTATGATATCACTGCTGAATGGTGGAAATGACAACACCTTAGAATGCTAGCTTGCTAGCTATGTAATGTTGATTTAATACCTTCTAGCATCAACACTACTCCAAATATATGACATCATCTGGATATTTTTTCACATCAAAACAAATTTGAAAATTCACACCGCAAACCATTTTGGCAGGATAAATACTAGGAACATATGCAATACAAGTACACCATGACCAGTTTGTACAGTCCTGATTCATAAATGATTGGTTTGTGCCGACAGTTTCTGACGGTTTTATTTTAATATTGGAGCATTCTGTGCCCTCTCGCCTCCTGATAACACATGTTGCATGCAAACCCTATGTTATTGGAGAAAACAGAAGGAAAAAATTAAATGCAGACACTTTGATTTGAAAATGATTGAAATGCTTCTCATGACAGTTGGCTAACATATATTTCAGACACATGAAAGTGCAGCTCTGGGGTAGAGGGGTGGAGATTGTTCTTATAATAAGCTTTTAATAATCAGAAGCTCATATTTTCCCCATTCTCTCTCTCTCTTTATATACACTCACCGGCCACTTTAATAGGTACACCTTGCTAGTACCGGGTTGGACCCCCTTTTGCCTTCAGAACTGCATTAAGGTTTGACGTGTTGTGTGTTCAGAGATGCTTTTCTGCATACCTCAGTTGTAACAAGTGGTTATTTGAGTTACTGTTGTCTTTCTATCAGCTCGAACCAGTCTGGCCATTCTCCTCTGACCTCTGCCATCAACAAGGCATTTTCGCCCAGAGAACTGCCGCTCACTGGATATTTTCTCTTTTTCGGACCATTCTCTGTAAACCCTAGAGATGGTTGTGCATGAAAATCCCAGTAGATCAGCAGTTTCTGAAATACTCAAACCAGCCCGTCTGGCACCAACAACCAAGCCGCGTTCAAAGTCATTTAAATCATCTTTCTTCCCCATTCTGATGCTAGGTTTGAACTTCAGCAGATCGTCTTGACCATGTCTACATGCCTAAATGCATTGAGTTGCTGCCACGTGATTGGCTGATCAGAAAAGTAAAGTAGGGTTGCAGTGCATAAACCCCTCAAGATGAATGCACATTTAAGAGTTCAGTGGTGCAAAAACCATAGGCACTAGACTATGTGGAAAAAAGTGATATGGTCAGATGAGTCATCCTTCACCATATTCTCGAAAAGTGGGAAAGTGCTTGTGTGGCGTACACCAAGAGAAAGGTTAAGACCTGAATGCTTGACCCCTACAGTGAGGGGGTCCAGTGGCTGTGTTATGCTATGGTGAGATTTTTTCTGGCATAGTTTGGGTCCACCTGTCCCCTTAGAGGGAAGAGCCACTGCAAGCCAATACAAAGTTATTATGAGTGATCATCTTTATCCTGCAATTAAATATTTCTTTCCTGATTAGAGTGGTCTCTTCCAGGATGACCCCATTCACAGGCCACAAGGGGTCATTGAATGGTTTGATGAGTATGAAAATTATATTAATCATATGCTATGGCCTTCAGTCACCAGATCTCAGCCCAATTGAACACCCATGGGAGATTTTAGATCGACGTGATAGACACCATTCTCCACCACCATCATCAAAACACCAAATGAGGGAATATCTTTTGGAAGAATGGTGTTCCATCCCTCCAGTAGAGTTCCAGAAACTTGTAGAATCTAAGCCAAGACGCACTGAAGCTTTTCTGGTGGCTGGTGTTGGCCCAACACCTTACTAAGACACTTTATGTCCATTTTACCTTTAATTTGTCTCCCATATATATATATATATATATTTCAGTGCACCATAATTTTTGGGACATATCAATGTTATGCAAACAAAATTAGTCAGCTTTAGTACTTTGGCGCAAATCCTGAGCAGTGCTGAACATATTGTCTGGTGATGCTTTGCCAGGCCTGTACTGCAGCCATCTTTAGCTCCTGCATGTTTTGTGGGCTACTTCCCTTAAATTCTTTCTTCAGCATATGAAACACATTTTCTGTTTGATTTATTTCGGGTGACTGACTTGGCCAGTCAAGAATTTTTCAGTTTTTGTCTTTGAAAAACTTGCTTTAGCTTTCCAACTTTGATCTTTTCAACATTCTGATATAACGACATGATATGGCTGCATTCCAATCTGAATTCAGATACTCCCTACCCTCCAATGGAGTGAGCCCTCCAGTGACTAATGTATGACGTTTATGCAAGGAACCCTTCCCAAATGAGGGGAGTGATTGAGGGGAGGAAACACCTGTTCATGCTTTTTCTTCCTCAGTTTGACATTTGTCAGCAGCGAAAAGGAAGTTTATATGGTTTGGGGACATTATGTTTTATGCGTTTGATATTATTATTTATGCGTGATACAATTTATATAAAAGCGTATACAACAATATCAAACTTGTATCTTACTGATTACAAACGGGTATGTTAGAAATAATTATGCATGAAGCTACTTAAATAATTACGCATAAACTTACTTTTATGTTGTTAATAAATGTGTTGGCAAACCCAGTGGATACAAAATTATCAAGAAGATTTTTTTCTATCACCATGGTTTTTTTTCATCCTTACATTTTACCTCAGCCAAGTCGATCATTCATCTTCTCAGCTGACAATTTCTTAATGGCTATGTGGCTTTTGTGAGGTTTTGTCTGCTTTGTGGACAACAGTGTCAGATTAATGTTTATATTCAGTAAAACACAAACAGCGGATTAGTGTATCTACTCAAAAGGGTTTCCTCTATTCAAGATCATTCATTCATATTCATATGATTCCTCAAGAAAATTCTTGCTATAGGCAGGTGTGCACATAAAACCGTTGGGGAAAAAAAAAACACCAAAAACATACACAAAACACAGGAAAGGCATGACAATAAAATAACAACACAGCTAACGGCTCAGATCGTAATTCCATTCAAAACATTGGGCCTCATTCCCAAAACTTTTCTTAATTTATTCTTACTTTTGTTCTTAAAAATGTTCCTACAAAAAAACAATATGAGATTTTTGACACATATGCAGACATAAGTTTTTGTACTTATCTCAGTACAATGATGATGAATGCCAGCTGTTTGTAAATTTTATGTGCAATCGTGTTCGTGTGATTTGGATAAGGAAACAGATAATAAAAAAGAGATGAATGCCAAAATGTTCTTGGAAATGTTCTTACACGCAGGTTACGATCAAATATGGTCGTACACGTTTTGTGAATGAGGCCAGCAATAATAATGTCTGCAGTCTTGAGTAAATTGTAATGACAAAATACTGGTATTGATAATGTGGCAATAACTAGGCTACATCTGTGCAGAGTGCACACTGTATGCCATTGGCTAACCGACCACTACGACAAGCCTAGGTTTGGGTATATGTTACTTATGATGTTACAGTTATTTTAAGGGTAATTACACCATAGATCACTTTTACCTGCAAACGTGTTTGTTCGCCTACTTTATAATAAAACATTTCAATCCATGCTGTTATTTCAACATTTCTGAAACAATATCATGAGGTAGGAAAAACTGTTAGAAAAGGGGTGCTGCCCTATAACGTTTGAAAAATGCTTTCTGCATTCCACTCTGGCCTTGTCCCAATCGTGATATCAGAGCACCTCTTTGGAGGTACTGCTACGTGATGTAGATGTCAATCAAGATATCCAGCCAGAAAATGGTTGCTGCCCACAAATGTGTCTGTTTACGTTTTAATACGACAAAACACTGCAGGCATCTGATTGGCTAGATTGGTTTCACCCCAACATTTTCAAACCAGAGAAACATGGCGGCCTGTTCATAAAGTTTCTCACGTTCCACCTAAACAGTCCACTAAAATATGTTTCTGAAAACATTTGAGGCGAGAAATAGGCCATGTAATAGCTGAATTTTGATTCATTTTTGGTCTGAATAGCCTAGTCTGACAGTTTGATCTGAGTTTCATGAGCCAGGCACAGCTACACTGTACAAATTCATTTGCATATATAATACTTAATGCAGATGAGATGGACACACCTACTCCACCCACCCCAGAATGCATTTTTCAAAATTGAGTAGTATACCCCCTCACAATAAGCCAAGCTGCCTCAATGGGATCACAAGCATGAGATACATTGATGTGTTGCTTAACACTTGCATACTGGCATTAAGTAGCTCTTCAAGCAGCCGTTTTATGAACTAATCCAGGCTGTGCTCACTTATGTTCAAAACGAACTAACTTTATTCGGTACAAACAAAAAACTATATTCTCCCCCAAAAAATAACATACACAGCTTTCATACATTTCATGTTGACAAAGTAATGTTAATATTGCTACAGTTCTTTCATACATTTCATGTTGACAAAGTAATGTTAATGTTGTTACACTTCTTACACTTATATATGTTATAACTGATGGCATCTTTCTACCAAGAAAGATGGCATCAATTATAATGGAAGTCAGAAGAAGTGAAAGGAGCATTGCGATGCATTTTGGGCAACATCACCACTCAAAGGGTTTTGTTTGGCTCTAATGGAGGGAGGAGAATTGAGGGATTGAGGGAGTGTGGATTTGAGTATAGTTTTGTTTGCGAAGTCTTCTGTGGAAGGTAGTCGCAGTCACATCCAAGCCTGCCTCGTGAGGAGTGTTTCTGACCTGTCAGGTGCAGGGGTTTTTCTTCATTATGGTGAGAATTCTTTGGTCTTGAACTATAGAAACCAAAATGTATTAAAATACTTTTTAATGACAGCTGAGAATTGGTACTTTAACCACATGTGCATTGTTTGGCTGCAAATCTAAAATTGTGGAGTACAGAGCCAAATCAAGAAAAAACATGTCTTTGTCCCAAACATTATGGTTCTCACTGTACTGTAGGTCTTATTAATATGTATTATTTATGAGTGCTCAGCCAGAAATATACAGTAGATTCAGTGTTGATCTGCTCTGCTAAGCCAGTGCACCATTCCCTGATAGCCCACCGATGCAAGACTGATGTAGGTGCTCTGTTGGGCTCCGTCTGTACGAAGTCTGTACATCGCTAACCGTGGAATCAGATTTGTGTCAAAATTATCAAAGAACGTATCATACTTTTGACACAGATTTGTGTTAAAATTATCAAGCAAAACATTTCTGATTGAGAGCAAAGAATTAAATATTGCAAAGAAAATATTGATTTCAAGAGTTTGGAACAAAAATGTGAAAAATTGAAAATACCGCATTTTTTCTATGCCTGTGCAAACCATCAGATTTGTTTGACACTTGATACAATGTTTTGTTTGATACTTTTGACACGAATGTGATTCAGTAGCATAACAGCAGTAAGCAATGCAGCCCCAATGGGCAAACTGCTTCCACACAACGTCTTGACTACCTCCCGCAGACAGAAACTGACAGAGCGCCTCATAAGCCCTATGTCTCTTTCCTCAGTGTTCTATCTGAGATATTACTTCACTCCATCACTCTGTACTTCTATATCCCGTCATACCAGAAGCCTATGTGAAAAAGCTAGCAGTGCCCTGTATTTGGTCATTAGGTTCCATTACCACACACCCAGCTAAGCAATTCAAATAGTCTGGCCTCTGCCATTTGTACACACAGCCATAATCCAGGATAATACTCAATTTTAAGACACTTCTTCGCATGAGATGTTTACAGTATTTACAATCCAAGATCACAGAGCTGTTTTCTAGAACCCCCCAGCCTGTTCTGTCCTTCCCATAATTCCTTGCTGATTGTTCCATAAGATGTAATGTTGGAAGTACCACAGAGCTACTGGAGAACATTTGAAAGCAGTACAGTACTGGTCACTTTTTGAATAACTGAGTTCTCCGTCTCCCTCAGTTCTTATGATGAACAGGGAATTCTCTAGTAACACACACCGTCAAAAACATAAAAAGTAGTTTGTGTGTTTGTTCATTGCCTTTTTTATTTTTTTATAACAGGTCCTAGGGGCTTCATGCCTTGCATATGAAAACAGCTAATTAGCTTTTCAACTTAAGGGCATGTGATAGATGCCTTTGTCTCTAGACCAATCTGAATAAGTGTGTCAGTCTAATCAGAACTCAAAAGCTAAAATAAAGTACCATTTTGCCATCTCTTGGTCTCCATATGTTGTTTCCACCCTCAGCCTCTTATTCAGGTCACCGCACTTGAACAAGCCTGATTGCAGCCTCTGTTGTTGAATATTTATGGGATTTCTGTGTTGTGTATTTGTTTGCTGTGCAGTTTGATTTATGTCCTGTTAATTATGAGAGAACACTAAATGAAGCACTCCACATCTGGGGCAGAATCATATGCCCCAGCACCACCTGCACCCAGCCACACACACAGAATGAGAGTGTGCGAGGCACTGACTGGCTCTCTGTTGTCTCTCCTCCCTTTCCAGAAGCCCATTGGTCATCAGCTCCAAGATCCTGACGGTGACGGTGCGGCCCCTACCCAAGCTGTCTGAGCCCATGGTGGTGGTGGAGCTGTACCCGCTTTTAAATGTGAGCATCCTGTCCTTTTTTTAAATGGCACCCATTTCTCGCTCTCTCTCTCTCTCAATTTTATATTTTTTTATTGGCAGGACGACTTCAGTCATATTGCCAAAGCTATATATACATATAGTACTATAATACTCAGAAACATGGAAACCACATATACAGCATACAACAACCCAATGCTCACAGCAAGCATGTGTAAGGAATAAACCACGACGTGCTGTCCCATTACTGGAAAATAATGTACGACGGGGGTGGTGATGTGGCCGAGGCGAAGTCGAGGTCACTTAACCACCCCCGAAGTACATTATTTTCTAATAACTGGACAGCCTGGATGGGTTTATTCCACTTACACAACGGGCCACCAACAATGACTAGATATTAGTTACTTTTACCTTTATTGATTTTTATTGACTTAATCAGCTAAAATTGAAATATTCTTCCACGGCGTTTTGTTTTCCGTTGTCAAGCAAAACTCTTGTTGATAGTTCTATTTGCACCGCTGTTAAGCAAAAACCTCTGGTCGTTAATTCTACGAAAACAATGATTCTGTCTGGGAAAAAAAAATCCTTCTCGATTTATACCATACAGTTAGCACCAATTTTGGTCATTTTTGTCATTACATTATTTAAGAAAATTGCATGCAACCATAACTCAATGAAATTCATCTCCCTAGCTCTGTCTTACATTTAAAAATGGTGTGGTCACGCAGTGTAGACATAGTGTCTTTCTAGGACCCTATGAAACTGGGTTTGAATGCCAGCCAGCTTTATGATAGGTTTGCTGTCACTTGTTACCTAGCCAATATTATAATTCAGCTTTAGGTTAAAATAGTCTCTCTTCATGCTTGTTATCCCAGCTAGCTAACTAGCTAACTATTGGATTATATTCAAGTCGCATTCCAGCTTATTTTGAGTTTTAGCAGTTGTATCCCAGTGGATACAGAATATCATGACACTGGTCTTAATCATGTCCACTGTCAGGGCCTTGGTCTGGCAGTGCTGCCCCAACCAATCCAGGCATTGCTGAAGCCTTTCTTCTGTGGGGGATAGCAGGATGAGATCATCTGCACAGAGCAGCAATTTGACTTCGGTGTCATGAAGAGTGAGGCCAGGGGCTGCAGACTGTTCCAACATGGTGGCCAATTAATTTATGTAGATGTTGAAGACTGTTGGACTCACTGCAGCCCTGCCTCACTCCACACTCCTTGCATGAAGAATTCAGTTGTGTTTCCAGTTTTTACACTGCATGTGTTTTCTGAATACATTGATTTTGTGATGTTACATATTTTACCCCCTACACCACTTTGAAGAAGTTTAAAAAAAAAAATAGTCATTCACGCTACATTGATTCAAATGCTTTTTTAAACTCTATAAAGCATGCAAATATTTTTTCTTTGTTAGTTTGGTGGGCATGTTTGTTTATTAGGGTGTACGGGATGTAAATATGATCTGATATATGACATTATTTTGGAAGAAACCCAATTTAACTTTTACTCAAGAAATTGTGTTCAATCACAAAGGCAAGTATGTTGGCATTTAAAATACTGCAGAAAACATTCCCCAGGTTACTGTTCACACCAATGCCTCAATAATTGTTAGGGTTGAATTTGTCTCCACTTCTGTATATTGGTGTTGTTAGTCCTTGATTCCAGATCTCAAGGAAATATCCACTCAACACAAGATTGAAGGGTTTCAGTAGAGTGCTCTGCATTTCAGGGCTGCTATGATTTAGCATCTCAGTCCGGATGCTGTCAGGCCCACTGGCTTTAGCTGATTTGAGGGCTCTGAGTTTGTCTTGTAGCTCCTCAGTAGTTATAGGATTGTCTAGGTGGTTTTGGTTGTCTTTAATACATGATTCTAATCGTTCATGTCTTTCACAAATTGAATTGTTTAGTTTTTTGTTGAATTTAGATTATTCCAGGTTTCCCAGAAGTGGTTTTGGTTTATTGACTCTTCAATTTCATTTAGTTGTGTGTTGATGTGTTCCAGTCTTTTATTTTTAATTGTATGTTTGTATTGTTTGAGTGCTTCACAGTATCTTCGGTGTAGATTTTTAATGGTTTTGGTTTGATAGTTCTTAGCTTTTTTCTAATCATTTTACAGTCCTCATCAAATAAATTTAATTGCCTTACTTATCATTTTTCTCGTTTATCATTTTTAATGTGCATTTTGTGGCTACTTCTAAAAATATATAATTTAAGTAATTTATGGTCAGACTTACACCTAGTTTTGTGGGTTGATACTCTGTGTTTTGGAATGTTTAAATTATATATCTTTTCATCACTGCCAACTGCCTCTTTGTATAATTGTGTGCTGTTTGGAGCCCACCTGTAGGAAGCACTGAGGTTGTACAGTTTACTGGGCTGTGTATGTGTGTTGGACTGCTGTGTTCTCATGAACACAATGAATTGACTGTGATCTGACAAGAGTGTTTGTGGTCTGACAGTAAATGTGTTTATGGAGGAGGGCTCTAAGTCTGTGATGGCACAGTCTACCACACTGTTACCATGAGCTCAACTGTATGTATGTATATCAATAACACAATAACAGTTGCCTCTTATCCTCCCATTTACATATATATATATATATATATATATATAAATATATAGGCTTTGACAGAGATTCAATAGTTCTTTGCCATTATTATTAACCACACTGTCATAATTGTTTCTCAAGGCTAAATTTATTGAGTGACATGGGTTGGTTGTTCCGAATATATGATCATTTCCCTTGGTGCTGTTGAAGTCAGGATTTGTACCTGTCCTGGAGTTAAAATCTCTAAATAGAAGTACGTTCCCCAGGGCCTGGAAGTTGCAGATTTCTGTGTGGAGATTTAGGAACAAGTCCTCTGAGTAATAAGGGATTCAGAGGGTGGAATATATGCAGCAAATAGGAATAGGGGATGTGACATTTCTTATTTTTAGTCAGACATGCTTGTCTGCTATTTTGATTTTAATTTTTTAATAGAGCCTGCAAGCTCTTCCTTGTACCATAATATAATGCCCCCAGAATATGTGCCATGCTGGACATTGCTGTTCTTGAGAGATGACAATATTATCTCTGTAGCTTGAGGGACAGTGAGTTGGTGCATCTCTATGGAGCCATGTCTCCTGAGGATTAAAATCTCTATCTTTTATGTTACTGATAGGTGATCTCATTACATGAACAATACATGATAGCGTAGAATAGGGTATAATGACAAACAATATAGATTATAGATAACATAGATCAATAATTAAAATATGATTGTAGGATATTTATTTTAGGCTGTGTTCTGCTGGGTTGAGTTCTGAGGTGCTGGGTGTTACTTCCCTGCCTCTGATAGTTGGTGGTGGGGTCTTGGCTGAGTGTAGTATTGTTGAGAGATTTTGCAAAGATCCTCACAACATTGTTTTGTCTTTGCCATTCTCTTTATTGGGAAGAGTCTATGATGGTTTATTAATTTCCCATTTGAATCAAAGAGGATGGCTGTTTTTGGATGGACAGTACTCAGTGGGGCAGGGGGTGGGGAGGTGGGGCATTTAGATGTGGAGAAGGGTGTGAAGACTCTGGAGTGAGTATGCATGAGATGACGAAGGGTCTCTCAGTGGCAGTTGGACCGGACACTCTTGTTGCTTCCTGTGCTCCTGTTGCTTCCTGTGCTCTCTCCCTGGCTGTGCTGGGCTGCTGGCTGGCTGTGCTGCACGCTGTGTGCCTGTCTGTGGTGCTTCTCCCTGCCCCTGGCTGTGCTCATTCTACCCTTGGCTATGCTGGTTCTGCCCCTGGCTGTGCTTGTTATCTCTCTGGCTGTGCTGGTTCTCTCTCTGGCTGTGTTGGTTCTCCCCCTGGTTGTGCTGGTTCTGCCCCTGGCTGTGTTGGTTCTCCCCCTGGCTGTGCTGGTTCTGCCCCTGGCTGTGTTGGTTCTCCTCCCCTGGCTGCGCTGGTTCCTCCCTTGGCAGTGCTGGTTCTCTCCATGGCTGTACTGGTTCCTCCCTTGGCTGTGCTGGTTCTCTCCCTGGCTGTGCTGGTTCTCTCCCTGGTTGTGCTGGTTCTGCCCCTGGCTGTGCTGGTTCTTCCCTTGGATGTGCTTTTTCTCTCCCTGGCTGTGCTGGTTCTGCCCCTGGCTGTGCTGGTTCTCTCCCTGGCTGTGCTGGTTCTTCCCTTGTCTGTGCTGGTTCCTCCCTTGGCTGTGCTGGTTCTCCCCCTGGCTGTGCTATTTCTCGCTGTGCATGATTGTGTAGTGTGGTGGCACTGAGTTTGATTATTTCCTCGTTCAGGGATTGTATTTTCTCCTCTTTTTGCATTAGCTCCTCTCTGATGCTAGTCAGCTCTTGTGCTAGGGGGTTGTTTGTCTGTCGTAGATCCCTAATTTGTTTCCCCAGCTGTGAGGTGGATGTTTTTGCCTCTTCTTTTACCAGCTTTACCTCCTCTCTGACTTTATTTATGAGTTCACTCTACATCTCCAACTCTAGTAGTGAGAGGCAGTCCTCCATACGCTGCATTGTGGCAGGCAGTCTGGGGGTGAGCGTGGGGGTCTTATGAGATCTGTCTACACTGGAATGGACAGTGAGAGGTCTATCTCCTCTGAGAGAGACTAAAGCAGCAGAGGTTATTGCCTGTTGTTCTGGATCTTTTTTTTCTCTCTCGCAGCTATTTGTTTTGTATGGTAGAATTCTTTTTAAAAATTTTACAGGTTAGTTTCATAGCCCTGGATCATAACAGTGCCGTTGTTATAAATATTTATGTTAAATTTTGTCAATGTATAGCTGTCTCCCTTTAGAAATTTCATTTTAATCTCATTATAAGTTGGGTGAATGTTGTCTGGAGGGCTGTATAACCAGGCACTGGGATAGTCAGTGTAAAACAGCAGGTTTGTTTTGGTCGTCTTATCTGCTTTACTACTGCAGTCTGCAGTCAGGGTTTCTGGTGACTCCCTAAGTACTTTCTTCTTATGATGTTTCCTGGCCCTGGCGTTAGTGATATTGTCAGAGTCTCTGATCACAGTGCAGGTCAGGCCTCTACCTTCCTGCTCTGAACCATAACATTCCTTTAACATTTTGGAACTGAGCTCCAACTGTCAAAATGTCAACTGTCAGAATTTAACGGTCTATTACAATGGCTATTACAGCTGTATTGTGAGATTTTCAACATTTAGTATTTTCATAAAAGGGTTCTCTTAACTTTTATGTAATTTATTCTAACTTCTTAATTTTCATTGTCTTTCTTTTCCTTTAATTTTCCTTTTCTGAATTCTTGTTTTGAGTTTTGGAATGTTTGTATACCTTGAGTGCTTTCTTTTCTTGATTTGACCCCTTGATTATTTAGCCTTTAAACATCTCTGTATTGTTTTAAAAGAATTTTCGAATTTTTGATCCTAATGTTGTTGTTAATAGTTGTTGATATTCTTAGTTTGTTCAGTGATGATTTATTGGTCCATGTGTATAATTTATATCATCCTATCCCACTCAATATCGCAGTATCATTTGCATTCAGTTCATGAGCTTATCTTATTGCAACTGCTGCTGCTGCTGTTGTTGTCTCAGAATTTTCTCTTTCTCTCTCACACACACACACACACACACACACCACTCACCACACACACTTCCAAAAATATACCAATGTGACTTGCATATTCAGCTTAAGCCAGGTAAAACAAGGTTAATGTAAGTATACCCAAGACAGCACAAGCAGGCTACAACCACAGAGCTGATCCAGATGCAGCACAATTTATGTGTATATTCCCATGGCAATGCTAGTGTACCCAGCTAAGCAGGTTACGCTACATAGGTCAGTTAGTTCCATTTGGGTCCATCAAGGGCAATGTGCTTCACAGAGGAGAATACACATAGACTACTAAACAGTCCCCTGGACAGAAATAACTGATATGACCCTTGACAGACTCAGGGTCAACTGTAATTAAAACGTATATTTTTTAAAATTATGACCATATCAACGAGTCACAAATACAATTAGCTGGAGCCCATGAAACAATTACTGAGATCAATTGCCCGGCTGAGGATATGCATGTACAATTGCATGGCGATTGGGAGATTCGCTCTGCGAGGCCGTTAGGACCCTGCGCTCTAATGGGAAGAGACTGGATTTATTGAGGGGATGATGGATACTGTGGAGAGAGAATCTCAGGCAGTCCGAATCCCTGCCACCCATCTCGCGTGTTCAGCCGCCACCGCTGTCATTTCCAGAAATTAAATATCCAGGAGTAACGAGTAACTCCAGCGCATGCCAGTTCCCGGGAAGTCCTCAGGGTATACTTGAAGATCACATTTGTCCTTCCTCTTTAGCCCTTATCTTTGTGATACCTCCATCACTCCACGCTGTCTGTTTTTTTTTTCTGTTCTGCTCCCTACTATCTATTCTATCCTCCCATTTTCCTCCCTCTCTCTCTCTCTCTCTCTCTCTCTCTCTCAAATTCAAATTCAAAGTGCTTTATGGGCATGACAAAATTTACATTTCATCCGTAGTCAGGAAACGATACTATGTGGAGTTTGCATGTGAAATGATAGTGAATGGATTTCAGGAATATAAATGAGTTCCCACAAGGGTTATACAGTTGCAAAAGCAATAGTTTTAAAGTAATAGGCAACTATTAGTAAACAAATAAGCTGGCATAATGGATTTGAGATTTGCCTGAGCCTTAGGTGGGACTCGATCTGGAGTCTCGATGGTCCCATAGGCAAGTGCGTTACCACCAAGCCACCAGCGATGTTTTTTTTTTTTGGCTAAAAATATATATGTTCATTTGTGTGTGGTTGTAATGTTTTGATCGGCTGGTGTAGCTAAATGTACAATGGGGAGACATATTGTTTGTGGCGCTTGGTGCATTTGTTATGATGTAATGGGCAGGAAAAAGAAGAACAAGGAAAAAACGAGAAATCCCCTTAGTTTGGGGCTTTATTGTGTGGAGTTGTTTGTGAATTCTGTCTGTTGAAATGGGTCAGAATGTACAGAAAGTAATGTTTTCAACGAGAGTCTCTGGTTATTTCTGTAGGGAACTCTGAAAAGTGCCAAACTCTCGGTGCTGTATAGGTATGGGCCATGCCGCCACACCAAGCCATAACTTGGTGGGATGGCATACCTGCCATCCCAATATTTTGGAGTGCACTTCTTTGTGTGTAATCATTTGATCATTTGGCCTCAGTGCTCTTTATAATGTAATCTGGCGGAAGTCTACATTGATTTTGTTCTTGCTGGAAAAAAGTACTTGGCCCCAGATATAGCTCTGTTGCCTCTGTTGTCCTGAGGGGGCAGATGGAGAGGGGAGATAGATAGATAGACAGACAGACAGGCTGGCAGCCAGCCAGGCAGGCAAGCTAGCAGGTAGATTGATAGATAGATAGGTTGATAGACAGATAGATAAACAGACAGATGGATGGACGGGCAGGCAGATAGATAGATAGACGAACAGAGGTAGTGCAATGTGAGATAAGGGCATGGATTTTGATGGAAATATCCCTTCCTTAGCAAGTTCACTAACAAAACTCGTCATTTACAGTATGGTTGGTTCCCGAGGCATGTGTCAGGTAGATGTTACGTGACCTTTAATGAAGCCAGAACTGGGGTGGAGAATAAGGAGAGCTAAACTGCTGTTCTACTTTTCTTAAATAGCTTCCTCCCTTTTCACACTTGCATGCATCCACCCCACTGGCACATTGATGTGCCCCACCAACCTTGAGCTTTTGGAGGGACAGGAGGGTCCAGTGCTGTGCCCAGGGACCAAGGAGTGGAGACCAGATCAGCGTGTGCTCTTTATTTATACATGTCGCAGACACCCTCATTTCCTAGTACGGATGAGGGAGATCACTCCCTCTGCAGCAGGGGTTTGTGGGTAATTGCAGCCTGCCAGCTGTGGGGTTGCAACCTTGGCTGACGAGCCGTTGACCAGATGCTGGCGCATCACCGTGGTGACAGATGTTGAGGGGTACCTCTTGAGCCCAACGCTCCCTCTGCATGTCGACAGCTGGTTAGGACCGCCTGTGCCCACTCTTCCCCGCCCCACCCCTGTCCCGTGGCGAGGTACACCAGGGCACAGGTCAGAAAGTGGCACCAGGGCGGGGCAAATTCCTGGCGTGATACCCTCTGCGTCAGAGAAGGAAAAAAACCCAAAGAAAACAGACTGGCACAGCCTGCCAGATTTCTTTCTTTCTTCAGATGTATCATGTGAGATGTCTCATGTGAGATTTGTTCTTGCAAATTATAAATCGTCCCTTTTATATCACATAAATTATTTACTAAGCAAAAGCCCTCTTTCAGGGTGAGTTGTGTAGCTCACGATTAGCATTTTATCTATTTATGTGGTTTGATGTTTCCTGAAACAACTTTCCTGAAGTTATGTACCTCACTCAAGTGGTGCCTCAGCAGGAATTCAGACCAGCTATGGGGTTATGAGTCACTGCCGTACCCCTCTGCCACACAGTGCCCTCTGAGTGTTAACGTCCCAGATTTGCCATTTCACTTCTTATGTTCTGGTTCGGGGATAGGCTGCTGCAATGTGACATTCTGGAAAGGTTTGTGAAACACTGGAGTGCCGTGTTTATCAGGTATTAGAACATCACAGTAATGCTACGTGTCAGCCGGGTGGGCGATGCCATTTCCCTTGCTCTGTCAGTCATGTCTGCCAAAGGCTGACAGCCATTGTCATCCATGTCAGGGTACAAACAGGCTGCTCGTGAGGTAGACGCTGTGAGCGCAGCAATTGCCCTTCTATCGTGATTGACGGCAGACAGTGAAAATGAACGCCATGTCTAGAGATGTAGATGCACATATTTTAACCACTCGACTGATTAGCCGGAGGGCAAATGGCTCCAGGCTTGTTATAAAAAAGAATCTTAGTATGGAAAGTAGTACTTAAGCACGGCGATGCTTTAAAATAATCATTGCTGGTTTCTTCTAGACTTAAGAATATGACAGGAAGTAATTTTGAATGTATCTGAGGAATTAAGTATGCTCTTCAAGCATAAAAAAAAGTTTTTGCGAGAACTCCAAGCTACCCAGGAATACGTTTGAGTTTATAAGTGAATTTAGAATTCAGAAATAATGACGCTAGCTCACTGGAAAGAATCCTGGAAGTTGTTGGGACTTTATGTATTCAGCATTCAAACGCTATATAATAAACAGTAACGATAATAATGTACCAGGATTAGGATCTCTGGCAATATTTCAAACAATTGTGGCACAGCAAGCTGTAAATATATTTATCACTAGTGTTAGTGTCTTGCCAAGCATGAGCAAAAACCATGTCCTTTCTTGATGAAAAAAAAACACTCCGTACCATCATTTCTCACAAGTCTAGTTGGTATGCCAGTTGTGAAGGGAGTATCGAGACACACAAACACTTGGTTTCTTCCTGGTCCTAACGTCCCCCTTTTAAACGTATTCCTTTCCTTCCCGAGCCAAACCAAGAGACACATTCACACAATGTGATTTACGTTTCTCGGCTCCATATCCACACTGGTGCCAGCAATTATCGACCTGTGAATTATCTCATGTTTTTATGGGGACTTACATGAAGGCCATTTACACGAGCTTCCTTCAACAAGGGCCTCAATTGAACAGTCAAATTAATAGGCAAAATATGGAATTACTGCACTTTATATTCTGTATTAGCACATTAATATTACAGATGTTGTAATTCATTGCAATATAAATGTATTAAATATGCATCCAATGTCCTTACTGAGCCATCCATTCGATAGATGAATGCATGTCCCATACACCATGTAATCTTTGCTCTATTGAATGCATTACATTGAACTGGGTAATATCCCATGTATATCAATGTCACAGTTGTATAGCTTTATTATGTAATTATTCATCTGGCTGCATAGTTGTTGACAGTGCTCTTTGTGCATTATAAAACAATTATTGTTAAAATGTAGGAAGAAGGATGTGTCAGCTAGAAATTATATAATCGTAATCTTTAGGAAGCAGAGAGTGGTGATGTTGCTCATTACAGTGTTCAGTTTCTGATGTATAGGTTCAACAATACCATACATTGTTAAATATGTGGTATTGTAGGGTTCAAAAGCCGAGTTGTGTTGGGGCCAAATCGCAGTCACGATGTTTGGATGCGGCCCTTGGGCGCAGGAAATTGAGCCACAATGCAACCGAACGGCTTCTCCCTCAGGCAGATTTGCTGAAAGTGTGACTTGTGACAATGCCCCTTTTCACGAGGCGGGATTTCCACATTTTTTTTCCTTCAAACTTCCCCTCGCCACACCGCAGGTAGCCATTACTTCTGGCAGATTTTTGGAAGCTCTTTGCACGTATTAGCATTCTGCCTGAAATATTCATACTGCTTGGAAATAGAGGGGGCCGGTGAAGAATAATTAATCTCCTGCAGAGAGATCAAATGATGTGCAGTTTCATTTTTGCCGTCGCATTTATTCAATGGATTTATTTCCACCCTGCCGGTGGTGCGGAGTTACGGAGCTTCGCCCGTTCATACTGAATCCAGGATATTGTTGACGTTGGCTTGGCTGCCTTGAGCAGTAGAATTCAGCCAGTTCATTCGCACTTGTAGAGAGTCTCAAGCAGTGTCACTGCAGACTGCCTCTTGCATTGAGGTGTGATCAAGTGTGACTGTTCATGCATTGCTGCCTCTTCAGTTGAAGATTTCCTTTCCTCCAAACCATTACCATCCACTGTTTACCCCAAATCCGAATTCTGAATGACCCCTCATCCTGAAATGCGTCCCTCACCCGCCCTGGTCAGATTAATCTAAACCTCAATATTGGCAATATGTCATCTGGCAGCGACAGATAACATTAGTTTGACATCAAATTCAATGACAGTGAAATATGTCACTGTTTGCCATATGCTGGATTGACAGAAGACTAAGAGTGAACAGATGTGTCAATGTATAAGCGAAGGAAATTGCGAGCTGTGCTGATGTGTTGATTGATAAGCACACACACACACGCACATACATCATCTGCCCATCAGTCCCATGTTTGTAAATCACTTCTCATGTTAGCACAAAGCCAAATTTGGTGCTTGTCTATAAACCACCACCAGGGGGTGTGTTTCCTTCATTTACCAAGCAGACAGGGTGGGGACTCACAGAGCTGTATGGCTTTGTCCTCTGTCTCTTTATTTCTCTGTTAGTGCAGCAATTGAGTGTTAGACCACTGCTGACTGAGAATGCAAAACAGGCATTTTCATTCAGTAAACAACTTGCACACCTGTCTATTTATGCAGCACATTTTAAACCAGAGTTTACTGAACTTTTGACTCAGAGGTCTGATGTTGGTTTGGTATATATTCATAAGTACACAATAAAAGTTGTGTATGAAAGTTAAAAGAAGGATTTGTGTGTGTAGGTGTGTGGGTGTACGGGGGGGGAGGGGTTATTTCTTTTGGTTAGTTTGTGAATAGAACGATGTGTGTTCTCTGTCTTTTCATATCTGCAAGGGTGCCACCCACCATTGACCCATTCCATTTTTAATCCAACCTCCTTCACTCTTCCAAGGCCCTGTGGCCCCTCTGTCTCTGAAGTGAACTCCCCTTTCGTCTTTCTGCTTACCCCAACCCCCCCACACACACACATGCAAACACACTCACAGAAAGGCCCATACACACATGCGCATGTGCTCACACGCACAGATATCCCCCGCGGTGCCATGTATTCTAGCTTATATTAATGAAGGGAAAACTCAGGGCTGGATAATGGGGCATTGTATGCTGCAGAGATGGCCCGAATCATTCACAGGAACTGCAGTGAGTTCTGTGAATTTCCACAGGGCAATCTTATTCTTGTTATGATTATTATGACTATAATAATTATTATGAGTTGTAGTAGTAGCAATCTCAGCTGCAGTCATATTAATTGTTTAATTGAATTCACTGACCTACCTTGCCAAAATGGTAAAAAAAACAAATCGCCTGGGATTTGTACCTGAAATATCTGCTGTGTAAACCAGGCCCTTAACCACTACACACCACACATCACAGTCCATTGGCTTTCTGGATTGGCCTGGATGAGTTGTCTGTGCCTGTCAATCCTCTAATCAATCGATAGCACACAAACCAGTGAGCCCTGCCTCTGTGTGTGCTAACAATAGAGACTTGCATGTTTGGTTGGCAGAATGGGCTTTGGAGTGAGAAAATCAATGACCAGTTAAGATTGAATCAATAATAAATCAACCACTGGACAGTCTCCTGGGTGGCTAACATTCATAATGACCCATAGTACAGACATTATTATTATGATGATGATGATGATGATGATGATGATGATTATGATTATTATTATTATTATTGTTATTATTATTATTATTATTATTATTATTATTATTATTATTATTATTATATTATTATTATTGTGTGCCATTATTCAAATGCCCTTATGCAGGGTAACTTACAGCACATTATCGGCATAATTACAAATAAAAGATGCATCAATTAAATGAATATTTAACTAGTCGTGCAATAAAAATACAATAGCAACATTAGGCAAACGAATAGGCCCCCAGTCAGTCATATAGATACCCTGAGCCTCAGTACATACAGTGTATTGCTCAAGCAGTAGAATGTTAGCATATACATCAGTGACAGACATTATGCCTGGGTTTTTAGTCCGTGTCTCTCCCCAGGGGAAAGTGGAGATGAGCCTGGTGCATGCTGGGAGGGAAGGGAGAGAGAGCCCATCCCCCACCCTGTGCACAGTGGAGGCTGGCAACATACTGCCCCATGGGGACATTACCTGACTAATTAGCTTGGTTTCCGAATTAAGAACTCACCGCAACAGCCCTAGGGAGAAACGGCTGGAGATGACAAACAGCGACAGTTCTCTGCCACACTCTCTGTTTCTCCCTCTCTCTCTCCTTCCCTCCCTCCCTCCCTCCCTCCATCCTTCTCTCCACTGGTCTCTGGGCTGTAACTATTTTTCTCTCTCTTCCACAGGGCACGTCAGACCCCCACTGTGTTGTCTGGGATTACGGAAACCCGTAAGTCTGAATGCACCCACCATATATAACAATGGTGCAGTCACATCCTAATACACACACGTGCAAATGCACGCACACAACACACAACACATCACATGTACGCACATGTGTACTCAGTGCACCATTACTATTCACTAAATTATTGCATTGTCTTTTTTGTATTTAGGTATTTTCGTATAGTATGTTTTTTCTATGCAGTGCCATGAAAAAATATTTGCTCCCTTCCTGATTTCCTCTATTAGTGCAAATTTGTCACATTAAATGCTTTCAGATCTTTAAACTAAATATAATATTAGACAAGGGGAAACTGAGTAACCACGAAACACATTTTATAAATTATTATTTATTTAATGTAAAAAGTTATCAAACACCCATCAAACACCCATTCGCTGATGTGAATTATCAATTAAATTTAACCAAATTGGTTAATCGAACACAGCTATGCTTGATTTCAGTAGGTCCTGTTCAATCTAAACCTTGCTCATATTGAGCCCTAACATCAGAGGGAAGTGGCCACCACAAAGTTTTTACAAGGACACTATACCACGATCAAAGGAAATTCCAGAAGAGAGGAAAAAAAGTTGTTGAAATATATCGGTCTGGAAAGAGTTACAAAGCCGTTCCTAAGGATCTGGGACTCAACTAAACCAAAGTAAAAGCCTTTAACTCTGAACGGAGAACACTTGGAACACTGGGGAATCTTCCCAGGAGTGGCCGACCTGCCAAAATTTCTAGGTGCAACAACGACTCATCCAGGTAGTCACAATAGATCCCAAAAGAACATTATTAAGTGTAGGAATTCTACAGCCTCAGCTAAGGTCAGCGTTCATGACTCCATAATAAGAAAGAGACTGGACAAAAATGGGAATCGTAGGAGAGTACTAAGGTGGAAACCACTGCTAACTAAGAGAAACATCAATGCTCGTCTCACATTTGCAAGACCGCACCTAGATTATTCCTAAGGCTTTTGGAATAATGTTATATGGGCAAATGAGTCAAGAGTACAACTTTTTGGATGACAATTTATGTCTGACATAAAGCAAATACAGCATTTCACAGTAAGAGCGTCATACCAACAGTCAAACATGGTGGAGGTAGTGGAATGGTGTGGGTATGCTTTGGGACCTGGAAAACTTGCCGTCATTGAAGGAACCATGAATTCTGCTTTGTACCACAACATTATTGAGGAGAATATCAGGTCATCTTTCCATGAGCTGACACTGAAGCATAATTGGGTTATGCAGCATGACAATTATCTGAAAAACAAAAGCAAGTTCACATCAGAATGGCTGAAAAGAAACAAAATTAAAGTTTTGGAGTGGCCTGAATTAAAGTGGTTTTGCAAAGAACAGTGGATTAAAATTCTTCCACTGCAATGTGAAAGACTGATATCAAACTATAGAAAGTATACTACTACTGCTACTAAAGGTGATGCAAAGAGTTACGTTAAGTAGGGGGCAATTATTATTTCACATGAGTTATATGGGTTTTTGATTTTTTTCTTTTTCTTCATTAAAATTAATAAAATTATAATTTAAAAAATGTGTTTTATTCTTACTCATGTTCCCTTTGTCTAAGACTACATTTTGTGTAAAGATCTAAATCTTTGTAACTATTCACTGTGGTAATAGAGGAAATCAGGAAGGGGTCAATTAGTTTTTCATGGCACTGCATGCATTTTCTTTGCTGAAAGTGAATTGGATATTGGCTCAGTGCTGCATAGTGCTGTGACTCTGTGCAGAAGTGCTTCAGAACCCGAAAGCTGCAGCAGGACCTGCATTAAGAGCAGAGAGGCAAAGAGACTGGAATGTGTGAGGTGATGTGTTGGGATGGCTGTGCTTCCCTTTCTTCTTGTGGATATCCTGGAGTCCACATGGCTAATGTGCCCAGTGGTAGTGGCATCTTTATACCTGACTCTCTGTGAATGGCATCTGTACACGTGGTCCTGAGGGGTGAAGGTGGGGGGGGGGGGTTGCCTGATTTTCTGGGTTCGTGTTTGTAGAGAGAGCTAGACAGTATATCAAAGCAAGCAAAGGGCAGGAAGGAGAGGGAGAAATGTGTGAAGTGGCATCTTGGAGAGAGATTGTGGTGTGCATGAGATTGAACGTTGGGGAGAGAGAGAAAGAGAGAGGGGGGAGGGAGGGAGAGAGAGAACTACTGCTTTGGCAACACAAGTGCCTATATTTGTCATGCCAATAAAGCACTTTGAAATAGAAATAGAGAGAGCAAGAGAGAGAGACACAGACACACCACACACACAGACACACACATAAAGTTGTATTTTGTTTATATGTTTATATGTATATGTTTGTTGTATTCCTGCTTTGGCAAATTACGATGCCATGCCAAGAAAGCTCATTTGAATTTTGAATTTGAGAGAGAGAGAGAGAGAGAGAGAGAGAGAGAGAGAGCGAGCTCTCAAGGCCTCAGTGCTGATGTCGCGCTCTCTGCTGATGGTGTGTGAAATGAGTGTAAGTGGCTCCAACCTCCAGAAAGAAATACATTTAGATGAACTGAATTACTGGCCTCAAAAAGAATAGGGTGCAGCACTATTCTCCCATACCGCATGGACCGGCGTGGACTTCCGTTCTGTGGCAGACCCAGCCGTGCATGTCATAAGTAACCACTGGTGGGCCTGGTAAAGGCGAAACCTTGATTTGAATGAAAATAACAGCCTTTAATTAGTCAGACAGAAAACCCTATTTAAAACTCACAGAGTCAATTAATGGAATAACAGATTACTACTCAGACCAAATTAAATTCAGAATAATTAAAACGCCGGATGTGAAAGGATGATTAGAATGCTGTTAGATATGAAGGAATTAGATTCATCGGCAAACGGAGTAAAACTAGGGCGAAATATCTTAGCTATTTCGTAAATGTTTTTCACAAAACCTGATGTCAGTTCATATAACAGAAATGCTGTCCAATCATTTTTTTTCACAGGTTTTTTTTCTTTTCTTCCTGTGGCTAAAGCTGGAGATGCAGTAGAAAAAATGTACTTAAAGATTTCATTTAGAAATCTTCCACCCCCCTCACCCCCCATCCCCGAAACGCATTCGATGCCTTTCTTTCAGGCATTTATTAAATCTGGTAATTGATATTTCTCTCTTTTGCACGTTGCAAAATTTTTTGTTGCTTTTTTTTTTACGTACTGTGTCAACAGAGCTCTGTTGAGCTTAAAATTGCTGTCCACACACGGTAGCACACGCTGTAGTTGTTTTGCTTCTGTGGGCTTAATTATAGCTAACAATACAAGCTATTGCTTTTATCATTTATTCTGCCACACTGTTGTGCCTCTTTACACTAAACTGGTTGGACACAGGAGCCGGAGTCGAGGCTGCAGTTTTAATGCAGGCGGGGAGCAGCGACTCTCATAGGATCTGACGCGGTCTCAGCATGAAGGCAACTGACGGACTTTAGAATATTAATTGGAAAACACACAGGGGCATTCAATCCAGGGACTACAGGCTTTTATCCTTGGTTTGTTAATTTAGGCAGATCTACTTTTTTTCCCTTTTGTCTCAAAATATTTTATCTTCATTTCAGCAATCTCTGTAAAAATGAATTATTATAATAATAATTTTAAATTGTTTGCGTTTATTAATAGAAACTGGGAGACAATCGGAGGACAAAAGAGCATTGATTTTTGCACATCCATTTCTCTCTTTAGTTTAAACTGGGGTTCTGTGTTGATAAAATCATAGCTTACTTGCTGTGCAACTAAGCTGTCCATGATTCTGTTTCCATTTTTATATTCACATTACTCCAGGTCAGCACTTTAAAGGCTCTTATGATCAGTCTGATAGTCACCCATCCACTGAAAGTAGTAAGCATAAAACATGCACTGGCAACACGGTGTCAGACAGGGCTGGAAAGGGAATGCGTGATCATAGGCCAGTGCAGGTAGCTGGGAGTTATCTCAACATCACCCACCCGCCCACAGTCTCTCTCTCTCTCTTCTCTCTCTCTCTCTCTCTCTCTCTCTCCCAGTGTTTCTTTCTCTCCCCCCCCCCCCCCCCCCCATATGATCACTGTTTTCAGAATCTTGATGACTGGTCAAACTGTTAAAATCATCTCATTTGTTTTGTTATTGTGACCGACTGTAATGATGATGAAAGGAATTTATCCTGTGTGACTTAAATTGTACAAAATCTATTTATGTAAGAATAGCATAAAAAATGAAAATTGATAAACGCTCCAGAACAATAATTCTGTAATCACTGTCTGAGGGAAGAAAATCATGGGTCATTAGAGGAATGCCCATATGGGTTAGGTGATAGGATTTGTTTAGTGTTGCTTGAGGCTCTGTAATCTTCCCTACAAAGGGAAGAGAATAGTATTACTGTGCTGGGTGATCCAAATTGCATCCACATGCTGTTGGGATTTTAAAAGTGGTCAGCTCTTTGTACAGTGGCTTCCTATCTGCCTTTTTTGTACTTTGAGTTATTAAACCATGTATTGATCACGGCAGAAATAAGTTACTGTCAATGAAAGAAGCTTATCCAATATTATGTCACCTCTGATATCTATAAGACAGACAGACACATACACACACACACCCCTATGCACAGACATATACAAATGGGTGAACATATATGCATACAAATACGCACACACTCACACACACACACACCTCAAACGCACAAACTCACACATGCATGCGCACACCCACACAAACAGATGCATACACGCACATACAAATGGGTAAACATATACACAATGCACACACGCACACACACACACACACATACTCACACACATGTGCATTTGCATACATAGTTGACAACATGTTATAACCCACCAGAGCCTTCATAAGAAAATATTCATGTGGACAGTATACTGCAGGCAGGAGTCAGGTATCCTCTATGGTTACTCTCACTGTGAGGCTGTGAAAGCCGAAGGGGAGTTATCCTGAGTTCTGACCCACAGGGTGGTAGCTGTCTGCTCTGCTGGTGGGGGATTACTGAGAGGGCCATGTCTTTCAGTAAAAACATTGACCCAATGTGTACTCCCGCTGTCTCTAAAGTTCAGTTTGCTTTCATCCCTTATTATCTTTACTCAATATCTACACAGGAGGAATAGTGAGACCATTGGAAATAACTTTTAAAAAGTACATGTGCGCCTCTGTGCATTTTAATTTGTTTGCTTTTGGATTATTCCTGAATATCTTCATTGATTTATGAATCTCTACATCTTGACCTTCCTTTGAAACAAGTTGCCTCATCTGTTTCTCCTCTTTCATTTGAATGCCAATCTCCTCTTTTTGCATTGCTCTCTTTTTGCATATCTCTCGCTCTCCGTTCTCTTATAGAAGGCTTTGTAATTATATTTATGCCTCCACTATTACCTGCCCTTTTATTCTGAAGTCTCCATCATAGCACTGATGAAAGGACAAGGACAAGGTAGCATTGCCCAGGATGACTGTCAGGTGTCTTTCAGAGAGTGAGCGAGGGGGAGGACCAAGGTTAAACTCATGGCGTGCGGTGCGCACTTGTTGAATTTTGGATTAATTTTTCCTTTTAAGAAAACCTTCAGCATTTTTTCATACCCTCAAAAATCTCCTCGGAACCTTTGCTGAAATTCAGGATGCTCTGTGTTTGGCATCATCTGTGAGTAACCAAGGTGGAATGGAATGAAGTAGAGGAGGAAGTGGACCTTGAGCTTTTCAATGCTCAAAGTCAGAACATAGTTTCTGTACTCTCATTCTTCCTGCACAGGAAAAAAATATGAGTGTATGTCGCTTTGTGCCTGCGGATCATAAAGTGAAGCAAAGATGAATGACTACGCGGGCATTTTGTTATTGCTTGAATAACTGAGTAAATAGCTAACAGCCATATGGCTAGTAGTGTGGCTAGTATTTGTGTAAGAACAGGAAGTGACTATCTCAAAACGTCATCACACACACACACTCTCAACCTGAACATCATGTTTTCAAGGAACTAGTTTTATTTTTCCCCCTACATTTGCACTAATTGGTTGTCATGATGTTTATTTGTAATTCCATTAGGAAAATATCAGCTGAAGACACATGATTGTAAATGGCCCTGAACAAAATTGCCATTGATTGGTTGATGGATTGATTGACGGCTACAGCAGCTTTGGGAAAACCACATTATTCTGTACCTTGGAATGTCAAAACAATGATACATTATGATAGCACTATGATTGTGAAGTCATCATCATATCAAGTCATCCATCATAATGGATAAAGTGGGCACTTGAAATGGACATGCTGCACATGGCTGCAATTGGTGCCGATAGCTCTTGTGTTACTTTATGAAGCCCTTTCAACAAAGTGTGATTCAAATTCAGCATCTCTGCAGTTTTGCACACGGTGTTGTAACGGATTGTTCCCGCTTCACCTAATAGGGAACAATTGAGCATGCTGTTCACTTGATCCCTGGGAATTTGAGGGGCTCATACTGTGGTGACTGCCATTCAGATGGCCTGAGCTGCAGCTCTGTGCCAACGGAGAGACAGAATTAGATCAGGGTGAGAAATCAGAGTGGTAATTAAAGCCCGAGTGGACGTTTCCTCCTGCTCTTCTCTGGGAGGACACTTCCACACCAGCTGGCCCCTTATTGGCCTGTCAGAACCGCAGTGAGAGGTGAGAGGGAGTCCTTGCTTTCCGGGGATTGCGTGGCTTTGTGAAAATCCAGGTAAATGTGCAGTTTGTACTCCAATCCCGTTCCTCTTGCCTGTGATTGCCGTCAAAGCACCCCTGGCTTATCCAAAGCCTGCATACCATTAACCTCTCCCCTACAAAAGTTATGACCTCCCCCCGACGAGTTTGACCTTCCAAATGCCGAGCTATAGCAAGATTTAGCCATCCTGAGTTAGTAAGATAGCTATCTGAGCTGTCTTACCACGGAATGGATGCCTAATATTGTTTTACCTCAACCCACAAAAATCACTTATCTTCCCCCCTGCCCATTAATTTCTGCTAACTGCACATACCAGTGCATATCAGTGATGTTCAGTTGGTATATTCTCATGGCTACAAACTCTGTTAAAAAAGTTGGCATGCTATAATATGGTGTGTTGCAATTTGTATTAGATAGCATCAATATTAGATTGGATTTTAGATTATTCCTGCATGCTTTGATGTATGACAAATCACTGCCTATGACACTCCAAAGAAACTGCACTGCATGTACTGCTGTGTTCCTATCTCACACTTTAACTGTGTTATATTACTAAGCCTCTTACATCTGAACTACTAGGATTCCAAATTCTTCAATTTCATTGATAATTTATAAAATTATCCATTGCAGCCTTTGTCTGATTGTAATTTTAAATATATGTTTAAATACTTTGATTGAAACAATAAATTGATTCTTAAATGTTATTCGAGTAACCTTGACTGACCTATAAAAAAGATGTTAATTGTAAACTGTGTGCATGACCACTTTATGGTACCAAAGGGGCATAATAACATTGGGGGTTGGGGGGGGGGGGAGGAGCATTCATCATCATTCGTTCTACACTGTCATTCCATTCTCATTTTCCAAGTTTCTCTCCATGCGTGGACTTAAAAAGCCCAACACTGCCTGTGCATCTATTACATTGGGGATTTCTATTTGGAAATTGAACCTATGTTGTCCGGGAGGGCTTGAAACGCATAAACCCAACTTTTTATGTTGGGTACTTGTTTTTCCTCCTGTGTCTTCTCGTTTCACTTTCTCCATTTTGTCTCAATATTAATCACTCTCAACTTTTAAATACCCCCCCCCCCCCCCCCCCCCCCGCCCCGTCACCTCCCTCAGGCTTTCAAATGTTAGGCAAACATAATGCAAATAAAAACATCAACAAGGAAACACTAGCTATGCAGAACGTGCTTTACATATTTCTCTCCATCCTCCCTGAGTTGGAGCCCCATTTCCTGCTTCTCTATGGGTTACAAATAGATTAAATAGCCTGTATGATCTCCCTCAAGAATTCCTCTCATGGGACGGGAACACTTATGCATTATTTCTGCCCAGCCCTGCAGTTCCACCAAGAGGAAAAGAGCTGTGATTTCTCTCTATTCCCTCAAATATGATGATGTAATGGAGTGTGAATGTGGTGAACGTGGTGTTGTTTTTAGTGTAAGATGCAAAAGTGAAGGATAATCCCTTGGTGAGAGCTGGAAACCCTCTCCAGCCCCTCACTCGAGCCATTTTCCTAGAGCGGTGTTAAATTTACAGAGCTTCTTTGTCATTGCTTTCATCCAATGAGAAGAAACCAGTCTAGCGCAGATGGATACATACAGTGCTGTGAAAAGGTATTTGCCCCCTTCCCAAAACAAATTTTTTAAATTATTTTTTTATTTCATGAAAAAAAGTTATCAAACACCCATATCACCCATGTGAAAAAGTAATTTCCCCCTTAAATTTAATAACTGGTTGCACCAACTTTAGCAACAATAACTGAAACCAATTCTATTCTATATCAGCCTTTCACATCATTGTAGAGGATTTTTAGCCCGCTCTTCTTTACAGATCTGCTATAATTCAGAAAAATTGTTACGTTTTTGAGCATGAACTGCTCGTTTCAAGTCCTGCCACATCATCTCTACTGGGTTTAAGTCAGGACTTTGATTGGGCCTCTCCAAAACATCATTCTTTTTTTTCAGCCATTCTGATGTGGACTTCCTTTTGCTTTTTGGATAATGATCTAAATAACATAATCACATTTCAGCTTCAGCCCATGGGCAGATGACCAGACATTCTCCATAAGAATTTCCTGGTACAGAGCAGAATTCATGGTTCCTTCAATAATGGCAAATTGTGTAGGTTCAGAAGCAGCAAAACATCCCCCCACCATCCTACTATCACCACCATGTTTGAATGTTGGTGCTGTATTTTCTTTAAGCCAGACATAATGGGAGCTGTGTCAACGAAAACGTTTCACTTTTGGCTGATCTGTCCATAGAACATTACCCCAAAAGGCTTGATAATCATTCAGGTTGTTTATTTGCAAATGTAAGATGAGCATTGATATTTCTCTTGCATAGCAGTAGTTTCTGCCTTGCTGTTCTCCCATGGATCCCAATTTTTTTCTTATTGTGGAGTAATGAACACTGACCTTACCTGAGGCTAGAGAGGCCTGCACTTCTTTGAATGTTCTTCTGGGATATTTTTTGACTTCTTGGATGAGTTGTCGCTGCGCCCTTGGAGAAATTTTGGCAGGCTGGCCATTCCTGGAAATATTCAACACACTCCATTTAGAGATAATGGCTCTCACCGTGGTTCGGTGTAGTCCGAGAGCCTTATAAATTGCTTTGTATTCCTTTTCAGACTGATATATTTTAGGAAAATAATTCTCATCTCTGTAATTTCCTTTGATAATGGCATAGTGTGCTTGTAGAAACTTTGTGGTGACTACTTCACTATGATGATAATTTCAATATGTTTGAGGTTTAGATTCAACATGGCTGGTTGCATTCAAGCCTGGCTGTGTTCAATCAGCTGAATTTAATTATCAATTAAATTTGGTTATTTGGATTGGGTAACTTAGGGGCCAATTACTTTTTCACTATAGGTGATATAGGTGTTTGACAACATTTTTAATTAAATAAATGAAATCATAAATTCAAATATGTGTGTTGGCTTTACTCAGCTCCCCTTCATCTAATATTACATTTTGTCTAATGATCTGAAACCATTTGTGACAAATATGCAATAGCAGAGGAAACCAGGAAGGGGCAAATACTTTTTCATGGCACTGTATTACATAATTCTTCTTGTGGAACACATCTGATAACTGAAGCTTGTTTTAATGCACTTATTTCAATATTATCCAGGTAGACTGACTAGAGAAATGCACTAGTTATAGCTTGACTAATTTTCTATGGATGGTTAATGCATTATTAAAAGCAACATAAAAGTGTTATAAATATTGATTGGTAAGCATTTTCACACATGAAGACAATGTACAGCCTAACTACGTCCCTTTCAGTGAACACCATTATAATTTTAAAGTGCAACAGTGATTGGACAACATGTTTATTGCTGACTTACATTAAGACACATCAGACATTCTGAAACCAATTTATACTGCTGGATTTTTTACCACTGTAATTTAGGCAAAGTAGCTTGCTTATGGAAGTGGTAGCAAGATGGCAGGATCCAGTCATTTGAGCATTACACCTTTGACAGCAGACTTTTATTTGTGTGTTTGTGCACTTGTGCACGCGTGTGTGTGCATGTGATAGAGAGAGGGAGATGGGAGAGGGAGAGAAAAAGATCATGCATGAGTGTGTGTGTGTGGCGTGTGTAGCAGAAGCTCCATTTCTAATTGTGCAATGGGTTATTGCACTGATCTTTTAAGCTCCTCCCATCCCTAAATTTGAAAATACCCACACTAACGTTGATGCTTTCACATTTGATGTTGAGTAGGATTTTTTATGTGCAGTTTACTTTGTTATTTGTTTATGTTTATTTATTTTACTCTGCCCATATGTGCCGGCCATCTGCTTCCTACAATCCACAGTCTCTGTCAGAGATTTCAGAGAGACTCCAAGACTCTCTCTCTCTCTGCAAAACAAACCACATCTTTCTGTCAATCCTGGGATATGGTCATGGGCAACACCATACTGTAAGACTGGAAGATACATGGTTGAGCATGCAAACAATATCAGGCAATTCAAAAAAGCCTCAAGGAGAATTCAGTTGTGTGTGGGCTTAGTACATCTAACCAAATGTGTACCAGGAGTTTCATTTTCAAATATTTATTCACCTTAGGTTTCTTCCCCATAAAATTAGAATTAAGGTACAATGAAGTAGCAAATGAACATTGTTTTTTGTAAGGTGGCCTTTTACCAGAGTCACTATTATAGCACTATTATAAACGCTTTATGCTACACTATGATGACAACTAAGCAGGAATTATCACAGTTACGTGGAGCTGCTTATAGAAAGGGAGGCTTTGCATAAATGTCAGAAATCTATCCCCCAACTGTGTAGTCTGTCTATTTTAATTCTTTCTTTCCCACCCAAATTGCACCTTATTGTGAAGGTATTACTGTGCCACCCAATTGAGCTGACACCCAATTCGCTCCAATACACAGCAAATATTTTCACACACTAGCTAGATGGTGATTAGTTGCTTGTTAGCACCTGGTGCTCCTAATGCAGCAGTGGCCCGTTGAACCTCAGCTAACTTAAATTCAGATATTAAGCCAATTGTGTCTTGCTGCTCTCCCATAGTCTGCTAATGGCATAGTTCAGGCTTGAACCTGCAATGTGTAGGTAGCATATTTAGCTTTGGATGTTGCAGCTTGTACCTGAGATGTACTCCTCCATGATCTAGTATTTAGCCACTCTTGATAACAGCTTGGGAATTTTGTTCTCAAAATGTGCAGATAATAGGTGTGAGGAAGTGTTAGGAGCTGGAGACTAAAATGGGACCCAGCTGCATTTGCATGCTACAACAATTCTCAATTTTAGGAAGTCGTCTGTACCTAACATAAATCCTGTATGACATCATTCATAAGGGACTTGCTCCACTGAAGTCACATTAAGGCATTACAGTATCTTCGTTTTAACTTTGGTTGGATCGTTTTCAAAACAACGAGTCCTGGACAGAGGTTGGTGAATCATAAGATTCTTTTTCATTTTGCGAAAGAGCACATCTATTATAAAATACCAAGAAGGTGTACAGGTGTAAAGAGCATAGTCATGCACAAGTTTTTATACATTTGTTTCAACTTCTCGGTTCTCCAAGGGTGGGGGCTGAGCATGTGACCCTCTTTCCACACAAACACTCAATCGAGATATGCTGCTGCCTCTGGCCCATCGTTGTCAGCCTCCTGTCCTCCATCTTCTTCAAATAGCACAACGGATTACAGCATAGTTCAAGTGCGAAACGCAAGGTCGTGTAGAGTACCCTGTTATCAAACTTCTGTTTTCACACTCCTGATGGGCAGAGGTCTTCACACAATGGATGGCGAGAAACAATAGATTTTGCATCTGTGAATGTGTGCATGCGTGTGTGCGCAGTGCGAATGTGTTTGTGTGTGTGGGGTGGTAATAACTAAGCTCAGACTTTAAAAGTCTAAAGATAATTCTCTTTTGGGTCACCACACTCTGGCCTAGGTCGAGGGGGTTGGGCCACATTAAGCGGAGATTGTGGAAATGTTTTTCCTGAAGTCACTGGGTCTTAGTTAATGGTGTCCTCTCTCTCGGAGGTTTCAGACATGGGTGGGGGGGATGTCTGTGATTTCTCTTCTAATCCCTGATCATCTGGTGGGGCTGTGAGTGCTACCCCTTAAGCCCATGGGAGAGAGAGAGGGCTCCAATAGTGCGGAGTCAGCCATATGCCCTCCCCATCTCTACTGTGCTTTCTGAGTCACTGTAAAAAATGTCCCTGAAAAAGTAAGTAAATAATTTTAAAGAAAGATTTTCTGCCAATGATGATTTCTTAAACCAAGCAATGCAATATTAAATTAAGAAATATAATCTTGATAATACAATTGATCTTAAAACAAGTAAAGCAGGAGTTACTGCATCATTTTAAATCTATAATACCCATTAATGCCCATTAAAATTTCATTTTTGCAGAGATGGGTAGTGCTGCTTTTCTGGCCATTCTTTCTCTCTCCCTCTCTCTCTCTCTCTCTCTCTCACTCCCCCCCCCCCCTTTCTCTCTGACCACTCTATTTATGACCAGTCAATTTATGTCTCACTTTTCGACTGCTCGCTTTCTGATTGCTCATTTTATGATGCCATTTTTTTTTTTGACCACTCATTTTCTGACTTCACACCATCGGACCGCTCCTCTTCTATACAATCACTTTCTGATTTCTTGCTTTCTGACTGCTTATTTTCCGAGGCTATTTCTGTGCTCTCCATTAAATGATTGTTATCCTATCAGGAAATCCTGGGCATCCTTCCCACACAGAGCCCATGTCGGACCCATGCCAGGGTGTAATTAATAGCTATACATTTTAATGCTGGTTTTTAATTAAAATAAATATGGACTCCTCACTGGCTCAGAGTTAGTATGTACAAAGGGGGGAGGGGCGCGGTTAATGCATTTTTAAAGACATGTACTGGGTAAGATGCCAAGCAGTGACATGCTAACAAGGAACTACTTAACCACAATAAGGCATTCCTCCCAAATGTCTGCTCCAAATTTAACATAAGTCATCTGACCCACTGGTAAAACATTATACCTTGTAAGAGCCAGGGCTATCATATTATCATCTGTTAATTATCCCCATGGCAACAGTAGATTATGGCTGTTGGATTTAAGTTGGGTCTTGAAGAAGCTCAGGAGCAGAGGTCTAAATTGAGAATTGTCAGTTCAAAGTGAATATGCCATTTCTCATTTGTCATTGTAAAATGAGGGCAAATGTCATTGAAACAGTAAATGAGGAAATCTACCTCGGACTCACTGAACTGAGTTGCAATAAAAATGCAGAAGAAGGTTATTATTTCAATAACGCTCAAAAATATTCCCTGGGGCAATGCAACATTTACTTTCATCAATATTTGGCTTATTGTAATTTTTCAGTGTTGTCCTACATTGTCATTTTACATTTGCATGTTAACTTGCTACCCATGTCAGCCCCTCCCCCACTGAAGTGAGACCTAAAGCTGTAAGCATCTTAAGTTTAAAATGAGCTGAATTGGGATAATGCGGAATCCCTCCAATCGCAATAGCTTCCTCGTGAGGTATTATCCTCTTGAGCGTACTACATAGTGCTCTCTCTATCACTCTCGCTCTCTGTTATCCCTTGTTCCGTGCGGTGTTCCAGTCCATCAGTTTACACAGTGCTGTCTCTACTGTACGCGTTGTGAGAGGGAGAGTTCTTCATAAAGCTGAGCTATACTTAGCCTATCGTTGGTATCACCTGAAGCAGAAGTAACATCCTTGCATGCAGAGAATGGAAGTGGCTAGAGGGGGCAGGGGCGTGTTCGGATGAGGCGGGGGGCGGAGGGGTTGGGGTGAATACGCCGTTTCCTGTGTGAACCACAGGGTCTCTGTTCTCCCTCCTTGGTCGCCTGGCTTTGGTCGGGCTTTGTCGGGTGTAGCGGTGAGTACAGATTTAAACCTTTCCCTACCCCAAATGCCTTTTTGGGTACAAAGGAAACCTGTATGAACAGTCAGTGGCAACTCAATGTGTTCAGTTGATTGCTGGTTCTGAATGTGTGTCAGTGAGTGTCAAAAGGAGTCAATGTTAAGTGCTGGTGTCGTTTAACAGGAGTTTAACCTCTCAAAGTCCTTTTGATTTGAAGCATTTCAAAATGGGAGGCCAGTCTTTGTTCTTCACGTGCATGCATGCACCTGTTGAAGCAGCCAGAAAGAACAGAGCAAAAATATGTTCTTTTTTTCCCGTCCTTAACTTGGATTTGAGGGCACAGTCCGATAGTTTGATATTCAATTACTTCTAAACATTCATTTGAGGTTGAAATTAGGTGTTAATTATGTACTAAAAATGATCCCCAAGGAGTGTTGGGTTTGAGGTACGAAACAGTATAACAGGTCTGCATTTCCATTTGAGAGCCATGCAGTAGGAGATTCTTAAGACTGTTTGTGCAGCCTATCAGAAATACATTATACTCAGACACTTAGGCACAAGAATGCATATGCTGCATCTTGAGCACATCCTCTGGAGCAGCTGTACTTAATCGTGTAAAGGAGCTTTATATATTGCCAGTAAAGCAAATGTGAGAGGTGGCAGATTCTAAGCGCTCCTTCAGTGGAACTTCAGCGACCAAAACAAGAGAACAAGTAAGGATGTCAATCAGGCACTAAAGTTTGTCGTTATGTAGTGCTCTAATAGCAAACCCTGGACATAACCCGGGACACTGAACTGTTAAAAACTTTGCAGATTATACCCAACATACAATTTAGGCAAAAATAAATACAGATTACATGGACGCACGGACAGTGATGTCACCAGTTGGTCTCTGCGTCAGAGGAGGGATTTGGAAGTCTGACCACCCTTCTGTAATGGTGTGACATCGGGACACGCCAGGGAAACTGCAGGCTGAAGGCACGGCGCGTTTCTCCGCAACACTGCATTCCGTGCGTGACATTTGTGTCTCCAGGTGATTTGTGTCAGTCTCAGATTTAGCCGCTGGCTAAATCCTGTCGTAGTTTCTCCCCCCCCAGCTGGACACAGAACTCGACACTGCACTGCACATGTTTCTGATTTCAGTTTTCTGGAAATTTTTTTAAAATATAACTTCTTTTTATTCTCTGGGACGCAGGTCCGCTTGAGCAATCGGCCACTCATTCCACGGCTTCTGATCTGTCATCTCCTACCTCCCCTCCTCCCCCCCTCCTCCCCTCCCTCTCTGTCTCTCTTCCTCTGGGTACCGAAGATCCCTTTCGCTGGAAACTGACTGGCCGCGTTTAGAGCCCCGAGCCATTGCTTTAGCCAGATTGAAAGTTAATTGCTTCCAAAGAAAGCAGGTGTGCTGGGATTAAGGGCATCTTCCGCGATGGCGCTGTTGATTTATCCCTTTGTTTCCGAGCTCCTCCAGGGGGACGGAGCGTGACGGTTCACACACAGGTGTGGCGGTCAGGAGGACAGCTTTTAATCTGCTCTGGCCTCTCTGTGGGAGGCAAAATCATCCTTGTTATTTGCAACCACGAGGGATGCATCCAACCTGCCGTGCACATAAATAACATTTTTTTTATCCTCCGTTTTTCATTTCCTTTTTTTATTTAACTGTCCTCCGAGGTCCGAACGCTCAGCTGTGTTGGCGCATCCCATTAGTGTCCTCCGCCAATAAGAGAGCGCGGCGCATCCTCTTTAACGTATGTTGCCCGTTTCCCCTTCCTTTCACTCCGAGGTCCACCAGCTGCTATTGTGTCACATGACTGCACTTTGTCCACAAAAGGATCGTGCGGACCTGCAGTCTTTGGGCGATGCACAGTTGTCCGTGGCATTAGTGTACACAGCCCCTGGCCACAGTTGGCACTGGCATTAGTGTACACAGCCCCTGGCCACAGTTGGCACTGGCATGCTGAGGGTTTAATTCCTAGTGTCTTTAACGACTAGTGTTTTGGCTGGACCTGCCACTTGTGAGACTCGATTGGCAGTGTTTACGGCAGAAAGAAATAATATATATACAGAGGGAGTCCAGAGTCAATGAAGTGTGCTCTCTGCCATCCTCCCCTATTATCTGTTTCCAGATAGACTTAAATAAAACAAATGGAGGGCTTTTAACTTGCATTTCTGCTGATGATTTTCTCTGTGTGAGCAATGTGGCAATACACACGAAGGCTTTCACTAAGCTGTATAGATTTCCACTGCAGAGACAAAACCATGTCATCTGTGTGTGTGTGTGTGTGTGTGTGTATGTGGTCACTGCCGTTATAATAATAATAATAATAATACATTTTATTTATAAAGCACTTTTCAAGCAGTATCTCAAAGTACTGTACATATTGTGAGGTCAATACACAACAAAACAGTAGTACACTTTTTAAAAGAAAGAAAAATAAAATAAAATAAAACGACCAGTACCAGGAACACAGACAAAATAGTACAAGGTTAAAGGTTAAAACAACAAGTAAAGAAGTCAAGGAGGAAGTTATTTGAAGGCAATGCGGTACAGGTGGGTTTTGAGACCAGTTTTAAATGAGGAGAGTGTTTGAGGGAGCTGAAGGTGGTTTGGCAGTGAGTTCCAGAGGCGAGGGGCAACAGCACTGAAGGAGCGATCACCCATGGTGCGGAGTCTGGTCCTAGGAATCTGGAGTTGGTGGATGGCCTTGGACCTGAGACTGCGGGTGGAGGTTTGGGGATGTAGCAGGGCCTTCAGATAGGTGGGGGCATGTGAGTGAATGCATTTGAATGTGAGGAGGAGGACTTTGTAATGGATTCTTTGGGTTATGGGGAGCCAGTGAAGAGATGCCAATATGGGGGTGATGTGTTCGTGTTTGCGAACTTGCATGATAATCCGGGCTGCACTGTTTTGAATGTATTGTAGTTTTTGAAGGCTTTTGGCTGGGATTCCTGTGTAGAGAGAGTTACAGTAGTCCAATCTGGAGGAGATAAAGGCATGGACTAGTTTCACAGCGTCAGAGTGATTAAGTGAGGGGCGAAGTTTAGAAATATTTCTCAGATGGTGGAAGGAAATTTTATATATATTTTTGATGTAACTGTCGAAGGTGAGGGATGGATCAAACTTAATGCCAAGGTTGGTGACGGAGGTGGAGAGGGGAATGGTTTGCCCTGCAATGGTGCGCTGAAGTGTGTCTGAGTGCACGGTCTGGTGGGGTGTGCCAATCAGGAGGGCCTCAGTTTTGCTGCTGTTAAGTTGTAAAAAGTTGTGGGACATCCATGCCCTTATCTCCTCCAAACAGATGTTCAGGCGTGTGATGCAACAGAGGCACTAGGGAGGGTGTTAAGGTAGATTTGTGTGTCGTCCGCATAGCAGTGAAAAGATATATCATGGCGACTGATGATGCGGCCAAGCGGAAGGAGGTACAGAATAAATAAAATGGGACCTAGGACTGATCCTTGCGGGACACCGCATGTGAGTTAATAAGTTAATAAGTATTCAGGAAGTGAGCTATGGATAGATGGAAATGTTTACTGTACTGCATGTGCTCCTCAATATTTGACTTCTCATGATATACAGTATCACTGTACTGTATGGGCAGTGTTTGATAATGATTATGTGGATATGATTGTCCATCACTGGCATAGGTTTACCATAAGTGCACACTCAAATTACATTGTGTTACTCTTGCTCTGTGTGTCTATGTGTATGAGTGTAAGTGTAATGAGAGTATGTGAATTTGAAGGTGTGTGTGTGTGTGTATGTGTATTTGTTTGTTCACCTGTGTGCATGACCCTGCGGCATTATCCCCCACAGCTGAATCAGCCAGTGTGTAAGCTGTGATTGAACGCTGTGCCTCAGTGTTGTCATTTTATTTGATAAATTGGCCTTTTTGTGTGCAGTGCTTGAATAATGCGCCTAGATGTGCGATCTGTGCTCGATTAATCAGTCTGCTTGTGTACCGTACTCTGGGAATGTCTAAACCTTCTCTGCCTGGCAGTGATGTAACTCTATCAAATATTTATTAATCTCACTGTGAGATTATTGCACCCTGAGGTTCTTGCTGCAGCCCTGGGCTTGCTATCCAGTTGCACTGTACTGTATCAGTCGTTCGATATTACCCGAACATCAGTGTGCTTTACCGCTGAAGCTCTTCTGAGCCCAGCCCACTCCAGAGCCTTGATATTATCATCCTGTATGCAACGGTTCAACCACACCATGGCTTGATAGTAGTTATAATGGGTTTCACAGTTTCATGCTGGAATTGTAAATGGCAAACATGCAAAACTGTTCTCATTGGTCATTATTTGCTTGGCATGTTCTCTTCGCTTGTGTTATTTCCCATGGCACCTTTCCACAGATGGCTTTTATTTTACACATCATGCTATTGCACGGTTGGGTATTTACTGAAGCAATTCATTGAGCTCCCACTTGGAATTTGAAAGCTGAAGCTTGCTGGTAGCGTGCCATGTTTTCAGACTGGTACTCCACCGTGCCAATGCACAGATACACACTCGCAGAGCCGATCAGCTGAGACCCACGCAGGCACTGGGTTCACAGGGATTTCATTTTTTTCTTGTGATCAATGCAGACAGTACTCACTGCAGTATGCACAGAATTCACTCATTTTCTCCAAGAGGTGAAGGGCGTTTCATTCAAGTATGCGTCTTGAGTGTTTTCTCATAATTTGTTCAGTGCTGAAGGAGAGATATTCAGAGGTATGTGTGAGTATATGGATAGCTGGGTGTGTGTGTATCTAGGGATAGGAGGGTGTGTGTGTGTGCGAGTGTGTTCATGTCTGTTGAGATAGCTGGATGTGTGGAACAGAAAATGGGGGAGAGCTCATTAATCATCCTCTATAAGCCATCTTTGAGTTATCTCTCCCAAAGGAGTGCTCTGATCTCTTTGGAATATGTCCTCTCCAACCGTGGATAACAGGCAGGTTCTTTTTTCCAATGCTCAGCTGATAGGAGAGCCACATTTGCACCTGACCTTCCGGTGCCTGCTCCATAGCGACCGAAATGCAGGATGTATTTGAGGCCAACTGATCTACTGAACTCCCCACCCCTCGGAGCACGTGCTGACTCCCCCGAGGAGACGTTCGCTCTCTATTTCTGGTGACCCGTAAGATTTACTTGGATTGATTCTGCGTGAAGGAGGAGTGGAGGAGTGTGCCGTCGGACTGAGGTGCAGAGCTCTGATACGTTTCGGCCTGCCGTCTGTTTGCAGAGAATTCCTTGTTATTTTTCCTTATTGTTTTATGTTTTTGTCAGGGACCCGCTCTCGACAGTGAGGTCTCAAATGATCGATTCCAGTAGCTTGTTAATCAGCATTCAAATTAATAGCTTTTGTCCTCCCTGGTATAAGAACAGCGTGCTAACAGCATTGTTATGGCCTCCAGCCCCCAGGGGGCCATGCCTCAGATTTGTTTCACAATGTGAAAGAGAGGAGAAAATACCATTCTGTTGTAGTTTTGCCTTCTTGTTCTACAGATAATGATGGTGTAAAAACACTAGCGATTTTGGGATCTAAAGGGTACACATTTTAGAAGTGCATACAGTTTAAATGGTAGGACACTACATCTTAGTGCTGTTTAATTTTATGTGGGACAGGTTGATGTATTTAGTCAGTAATCATAAGAAATAAAATATATATGTGGTTTAACATGGTGCTTTAGTACTGATCCTAACCAACCCTCCCCATCTACTCAATTAGAGGCTTTTCATCCCAATGGAACAGTGTAGTCACAGAGAGACTCAGTTAAACGCACTGAGCCAGTTTAAGGTCATATACAATTTAATCGACTTTTCGGATGAAATCAAACAAACAGTGATGAAGACTGAAAAATAAAGAAATTGAAAAATATGTGACTTGAAAATTGTGTTTTCTGAGTGGGTGTGGGAGTTTTCAAAGATTTCAAAGTAAGCTTGCCCATCGCATAGTATGTTTTCAACTTTAAAAACCTCATAGTTTTTATGCAATTAATTAAATATAGCATAAGAAAGTAGAAAGTAGTCTGAAAACCTTTCACCCCTGAATTGAGGAATATCATCATTCCTGATTGTATGCTACATTTTACGAATAAACCATTTGAGTTCAATTAACACTTAACATTTTACTGTGTACATTATCTTGCGCTTGGTTGAAGTAATACCAAGGACTTAACCCTGGTGCATAATAATATATGCAGTAAAATGTCCAGTGTTAATCCTGCGTAACAAAATGAATGCTTGAGCCCTAACGAAGCGACTTGCACTCAGCGTGATACACTGACCTAAGCAGCAAATGTGGGCGACTGCAATTGCTTTCTGAAGAAGATGCAGTAGCCCACGTTGCTGCATAGGTCACCATACTACACTGAGTGCAAGTCGCTTTGTTACGGCCCAAGCAATCATTCTGGCTCCAGCATTCTGTTGTGCCTTGTGGCACTGCATAGTAATAAACTTTCTATCCGTTCTTTGAATGCAAGTAGCTTTCCTCATTTTCATACAGCATTAAAACATAAAGCCATAAATCAATTACCCTGGGCTAGCAATTACTGTAATACTGATGTGTAATTTACTGTTAGGACACCCTCAAGATGCTTTTTTCATGCCAAATTAACGTTGTAGAAATAAAACCGAAACCCAAGTTTGCTGTGGATTCATCGAGGCTGCTGTAGATTAAACACAGTATAAAGCATTATTGCAGCCACAGCAATTGAAAAAACATACATGACCAAATTGTCAGGTTACCGATGGAGTACTGTTGTCTGATCATGTGTAGGATATAGTATTGTACAACTCCTCATCTGTCATTAGCAAAATAAATGGAAATAAATGAAACCCTTAGCAATGTAAGCCAAAGCGGTGAAGAAACTGTAGCAATGAAATCCAAATACAAAGCTTCTGTATTTTTATGCAATGACAGATTTGATAATTAGGCTAAATTTTTAATGAATGGAGTTGACTTTGTCCTGCTGGTATTTTTAACATAATAAAAATTAACTGCTCAAAATTAATAAACGTGAAACAAAATTAATTCATGAAATACTTTTTACATGAATTACCAGAATGGTACACAGTCCTATTGAAATGGCTTCAGTAGATTCTACTATCTTCCTGTGCTGCAGAGAACATCGAACTGAATTTAGCATGCTGGAAATCTGCAACGCAAACAGTTAAATTTTATTCCAAGTGACCATCCAGAATGAATTAATCATTCTGTGAAATCAAAACTTTATTTTATATAAACTTCTTACTTCCAGTCAGCATATTGGGATGTGGTTATCAAAGTAGTCCTTATTGAAATGCAGTCCTGGAATACTTCAGAAGGGTTTGATTGGATTATGCCCTAAAGAGTGTGTTTGAGTTAATCCTCCTGAGTTTATTGAGTTTGCACTTCAAAAATGTCATTATGCAATAATCAGACAACACTTGACTTCAAAGAGTGACTTTAAATTGTAACATTGCATGCACATCCTCCTGATCGGTTATAGTAGTCTATTTGGGAGATGTTACAAGCCATGAAATCTGCTAAGCTATTAAATTAAATGCCGTAATAATGGTTAATGTTACTGAATCAGGCAATTAACATAAATGGCCCAACTGTGTCTGGGACAAGAGCCATCCTTGTAGCTGCCTAGTGTTGTGTTGTGTTCATGGACTAAGGGAAGCTGGGTTCAAGACCTGACCGGTTGTGGACAGATCAGCTAGGTATTCTTCTCTTACCGGTTACTCCCTTCTGCATTCCTGCCAGCTCAAATTGACCCTCTGAGGACTAAGAACTTTGCTTTGCAGGGGAAGGGAAATGGAGTTAGCATAGATTGTCTCTTTCTCTCTTCAGTCCACCACTTGTTAACTGTGGAACAATGGATGACTTTAAGGAAACAGAGATTGTAATGGGGACATTGAGAGGTATTGAGAGAGGATAAGAAAAATGAGCAACATTCACAGAGGTAGCTCCTAGGTTTTTTTAGAATTGGCTTTATAGTGCATGTTCATTACATGGGTACTACAAGATACATTCAGTTTTCATGATTCAATGTTATATTTAAATGTAAAATATGCATATATCACATCAGTATCTGCAAAATTATCAGAATTACTAACATACTTTATATCTTACATACTTGACATCATATGTTTGTAGGGTGGTTTATGGAAGTGTGCTCCTTATCAGAACCCCAAAGGAAAACAGATGATAAAGAGACAGTGCTCACTTGCAAAACATCTGGCTGGATCAGCATTATGTAAACCTTAGGTTCTCCATAATACAGTGTTTTATGTATTATGGAGCATAACCATGTTTGGTATTGTTGGAAAGCTGATGTCACTGTGAACAAGTTGATGTCTTTCATGGTGGGGTGCTGACTAAAGATCTTGATACCTATGAGTCAGCACCAGATACAAAAGTTAACTCAGTGTGGTATGCTCACAGAAATAGTGCACGCAGGATCATTGATGTACTGTTTTGTTACTCTATGATTGCATGTTCATTTGATGACTTGGGGGTTTCCTTTAATCTTTGGGTATATAAGGGCAAAAGTGCAATGGTTCAGGGGGACCCGTCAACACGGTGTTCTGCGTATCATATGCGTGCAGCCATCTCACTACGCACACATTTTGCACCATTATATATTGCCAATATGAACATATTGTACAATAAATTGCATTCACTTTTACCTGGCATTCCTCTTTGACTTTTCACTGCACACCTAGCAGTTTGGAGGTCCTAAGACTTAGAACTCAAGATATCTGCATTTGTGTAGCAAGACAATTGTATTTATGCAAGCTACACAAGCCAGAGGCATGTCCGAATCTACCAATATAGATAGCGATCCATATAGAGCCACATTACTGGCAAAAAGCAGTATCCTCCGTGTGTGCATGACTGTTAGCACAGAGGAAGGGTTTAAACACTATTTTGGAGTCAGATAACCGAGATATCACTAAATTAATCCCGTTCCAGTAGCACTGGGTAAGACTAAATGTGCCCCTTCTGCACTCAAATACTTCCGCTGTTTGTTGTATCTGAGGGGTTTCTCGCATGTTGTTATTTTATTGTTCCCTGGTGTTCGAATAATATACACTGTGTTCAAATGCCCCCAAATTGTGAGAGAAAACGGGAAAGGGAAAATTAGAGGGGGAGAGTGTGACAGACGAGAGGGGATGGGATGGAGGTTGAATGGTGGAGAGCTATTTTTCATAGAGAGAAGGGAGGCAGGGGAGGTGTTTTAGCTAAAGAGAGATGCTGGGTGTTTTTAAATTAGTTCCACTGCGGGCTATCCGATTGTAACTGGTTTGTAGTGCTGTGACGTGCTGCATGGTCCATAATCAAATTCTGCTTGTACCAAGACGGAATGTGGCAGTGTTGTCACCAGCCAGTCATGCAAAGAGCCATGATGGGGTGGGTGTGTGACTTCACTGTGCACAAACAGAAATGGTGGCTGACCACACACGTTTCGAGGCCACACACAAGGACATGCCTGGTTACCACCAAATTTACCAAACTTGAAAAATGCGGAGACATGTTTATAAGTATGGCGGGGTATCCCAATTTAAAAGAAAAAAAACATTTAAACGGGAAGATAAAGGATGTAAATCAGCACATAAATAAATAAGCAGCATTTAGACTAAATGGAGGACAGTCTTGGGAAATAGCTGGGACTCCACACAAGGGAGCTGATTAGTGAACCGATGCTGGTTTGATGCTAAGATCGTCCTCGATTTTATTATTATAAAAGGTCACTGTTGCCCTCAAATTCTGTAGGATAATTAAGTTGAGAACTAAATATACATTAACAGTGTAGGTGTTTGGTCAACAGTATACTATAACGCTGTGTGTGTCTCAATTAATGTATTTATTTTTAAGTTTTGAGTAGCTGTGTTAAACATAGCAGGTTATGGTACATATGAGTTTCTTATGACCTTATGACTTCCTATCAGTTGTGATGAGTACCTGCTGCTGGCTCTGATTATAATTGCCCCATGATTAGTCTTATGCTGTTGCATGCCACAGTTCAAATTTGCCCTTGCATGCTGTGTACACTGCTGATGGAACTTTTAATTGGGTCAATTAGAGGCTCTGAATGTGTGTATCGATTGCATATAACGTCAAACCTTCCACTGGGCCACTGTTGAAATGACACTGCAAGCTCATTATCGAGAGAGAGGCGAGCCGGTCACAGGACAGTGGGTGAGTGAGAAAGGAAGAGTGTGAAGTGGAGAGTGTGTGTGTGTGTGTTTGGTTGTGTGTGTGTGTCACAGCGAGAAAGCATTAGGGGGGAGAGTGAATGCATGGGAGAGCGAGGGGAAGCAGGTCAGATGCAGAGCAGTGGAGAGAGGGCGACTGTGACACAGGGAGATGTAAAGAAAGAGGGTGAGTGTGAGAATCAGGGAGAGGGAGAGGAAGGGCCTATGAAAGAGAGGGGAAAGGCAGTAGTAAAGCCAGCCGGCTGTGCTTCTGCCAGTTTGTCTGTCACAACACAATGCAGCCAATACCGAGGCTTCATGTTCTTTCTCATGAACCAAGAGTGAATTTCTAAATACTCTCTCTCTGTTTCTCTCTCTCTCTCTCTCTCTCTCTCTATCCATCCTTCATCTTTTCTCTCCCCATCTCCCTGTCCCGACCAATATATGTGTGTGTGTGTGTGTGTGTGGGTGTGTGTGGTATTGATTCACTGTGTGTCTCCCTATATGTGTGTGTGTGTGTGGTATTGATTCACTGTGTGTCTCCCTATATGTGTGTGTGTGTGCGTGTGTGTGTGTGTGTATCTGTGTGTCCTCCACCAGAGAAGCTGGCACAGAAAACTGGGACACGGAGGGCTGCCAAACACTCCCATCTCCGGCAGTCCACACCAAATGTCTCTGCAGCAAGATATCCACCTTCGCAGTGTTAGCGCAGCAACCTAAAGACCAGGTAAGTCCTGCCCTCTTTTCACCCTAACCTGCGAGCATGTGAGGATAGCTGTGCAGAACCGCAATGGCAAGAGACTTCAAGTGGCAAATTGTTTTCCAATCTGGTAGAACTGAAATCGTTGCTTCTTCTCTCTGGATTCAAACACTGAAAGAGGAGAGCCGTAGACTTCTGCAAGAGTAAGAAGAGCTTTAGAGCCTGACAAAGCTGGGAAAGGACTGTTTGTGTATGTGTGTGTGTGTGTGTGTGTGTGCGTACGTGTGTGTCTGTTTGTTTGTGTATGGTGCGTATGTGTGCGTGTATGTGTGTGTGTGTGTGTGTACACATGCGTGAGTGTGGGCGCACGTGTATGCGTGTTTGTGTGTGTGTGTGTGTGTGTGTGTATGTATGTATCGGGGTACTGTGCTACTGCAGTAGGTTGTTTGGATCTCTTTACCTTGAAGGATTCTACAGTTCAAGGGAAGAGTGCTCACGCCCAGGGGTGGCTGTGGAACAGCTGTATGTGAGTGGGGTCCCATATAGGCGTAGAGCAGCAAGCCAAATTAGGTGTCCCTCAGGGGTGAGACACTGAGACACAGTCATTCTTAAATTTTGCATCAATGAAAGATTATACACAAATAAATGTCATTGTTTTACATAGATTCAGAGGAATTTATCCAAATGGGCATGGTTGTTTCGGTTAGTCATGGCATTGGCATTTGCGAATCATTACGTTCCGTGTTCCTGCAGGCTATGTATTAATGCTTGGGTAATTTTTAATTCAGGAAAAAGTAAGTTATCCACATTCATTTGTGAGCAAATTTTGTGTGGGTGTATGTGTGCGTGTGCATGTGCGTGTATGTGTGTGTGCGTGTGCTTGCGTGTGTATTCTTGGATGGGTTTTTTTAGTTCCTAATGTTAGTAGCATGGCCTTTATCCATCCTGGTTAATGCCCCAGCTGCTTATTGTGTTGAACCGCCCCTTTCCTCTCTCATATTGGTAGTGAAGACCGGACGCATGATGACTCACTGGTGGGACTGCTCTTTGACAGCGCAGGCACAGGCACTCTCGAATAAACAACCCTCCTCCTCCTCCTCCTCCTCCTCCGCAAGTCACCAGTGGAGTGATCATGACCCACTTTTCCCTCTTTTTTTCCCCCTGTTCCTGAAAGCACCCCCATTAGGGTGATTGATATGCATGCCGGGTGAGGGGGATGCTGGGAGATGGAAAATGGCCCTGAGAAATGAGCAATATGGGGCAGAAGGCTGTTACCTACGGCCAATCAGAGGTCTTGGCCAGGTCACAGCTGGCACCTGCTGGCGCTGTTTACACGAGGCCGGAGACCAAGCGCCAAACTGTGACGCTGCTGTCTGGTGCCATACGGAGAATGACAGGGAGAGGCAAAACGGCAAGATAGTGAGACAGAAAAATAGAGACAGGGAGAAATACAGAGAGGGAGAGAGATGAAGAGAGAGAGAGAGAGAGGAGAAGGAGGATGGATTGGGACAGGATGAAGGAGAGCGTGGAATTGGTGAGATAGCGGAGTGCCCCCATTCTCACATAGCTGCAGCCTCTTCTAAACGTTACCCTAAAGGCAGAATTGCAGCAAGAAAGGAATTAATGTTTGAAATTTCACAGGTTGAATTATGTTTCTGACATCAATGGCTCTATTATATCTTCAAAACTCAGAGAATCCTGGAGACCTTCCCAGATTCAAATAGCAAAAATGGAAATGTAAGGTCCAGTTGCACTCTCCTGCCATGTACCAATGTTTGTATTTATTTATTTATTTACTTACTTACTTTCTTACTTTGTTATAATGTGATGATATATGAAAAGAAAAAAAAAACTTTTTAAAAGCAATATAGTTATTCAGGGCTACCTCAGTACAAACTGCAAAACACACACCCACCACAACGCGTTTATTTATTTATTCATACTGTAAATGAGGTCACTTTCTGAAAGTAGGGCTATCTCACCAAAGTTCAGCATACTTAAAAATAAATTCCACCAGACAGTCAGAGAAAAATAGTGTGTCTGAACACTCTTGCTCTCTCTCTCACGCACACTCTTTCTCTGTTGTTCTCATACACAATGCTAGGACTCTTAACTTTCCCTAACAATAAAAATTATAATTTCTTTTTTGCATAGTTTTGGGTGTATAGCAATTGTTAAAGCTAACTTGTCAAATTCACTTTGTGAAGAAAATGCATAACATTTGCATTTACATGGAAGTTAAAGTTAAGGACAAATGTTGATTGAATACACTGTAGGCCCACACACAAACACGCACGAGTGGACTTAGAGCCACTTACCCAAATGGCTCATGTGTGAAAGCGCATCGATATTCCCGACGCACTGTCGACGATGTAGGGCGTCACTGAAAAAAATGGCTGATGACATTTGGAGATGTGCAATAAACACAGCCATTAGCAGCCAGTAATATTTCTCCCATTAGCCATTAGCCATGGCTGGGCGGATGCAGGTCGGTGCCTCCTCATTAGCTGCTTCTGCATTACTTATTCTGCAGAAGCGTCGCTAAAAGTTAGCAGCCACTTAAGGAGTAAACTCCACTGAATTGGGCGGCATTCATTTCCATCATTCTGATCAGGGGCGCAGTCGTTTCGGAAAATGAAGACTGAGAATTATTGAAGCCCGCAGCAGATCTTTCTATTAACACCCGAGCATTAGATGAGCATTAACTGCATGCCTTTGCGAGTGCATGCCGCCCGCTCTATCGTCGTTCGTTCTCAGTGGCGCGTGAGACGACAGGCGGCGGCTGCGGTGGCGACAGGCAGGATGTGGATTAGATTGTGAGCGCGAAGAGGCGGCTGCGGTATCTATCAGCAGACATGCCTCGCTAGCTGGAGCTGCAGCGCTTATTCGCTGATGCAACATGATAGGTTCTCTATGGTGATACGGGCAGGCTAGGAGGATAACGCGGGGGAACAGAACTCAGTGGGCTGATTCTCAGTCAAGCTGGAGGTTTCCGTTAGCAATACAAGGGGTACGGCTGTTCGGTCCCCAAAATGTGTGCGAATGACTCGCTCGTAACCAGTAATAGTCTCTTGGATAGTTAATATTAGTCATCGTTTCAGATATCTCTGTCCATTATGGGGCTTATGAAGACTTACTCCTCCTTCCCTAGTTCCGTTACCTTGACTCCAGAAGGATGTTGCTTCTATCCCCAGCCCCTATCGAGCAAACTGCTGTAAGACCCATTTCCCCTGTGCCTGAGAGCTAAATGCTCTCACTCTCAGAATTGCAGCAGAGGGGGTGGGGTGGGACGGGCCTGATGGCTCGGCCTCCACAGACGGCAGGGGGTAACATCTGGCCCGGGGGGGAGCAGACGACCGGTTTTACTCGGTGCAGCCCGCTGAATCACCAGCCCGCCGCTGACAGCTTAGCCTGGGACAGAAGGGCGGAGGGTAGCGGTGGGGGATTAGCCTCCATGTTTAATAGGAGGGTGAAGTATAAGCCACTGCTGTCATTACAGCCGAGCGTGTACCACACTCTAATCCTGTTTATTTCCTGCCGCCAGTCACTGACACGGCGCAGGCCGAAGATGTTGTGTTGCCGGTGAGTTGGCAGCAGCCATCTTAGTGCGCTAACATCTAGTCACCTCCTGTACCACCGTTTAGCGCCCGCGGTGTTACCACCGTCACAGCGGTAATTGCATTGTTGTTATTTCGCTGTAAGGTTGCCAGAGCATACCCTTCCCATCAGGATGCTGAAAAGGGACGTCTGGTTGGAGTGAATGGTATAATAATCAAGGAAGGGGCAGCACCATTGCGCTGTAAAAAAAATTGTAGGTGGCTCTACTTAAAATAACGAGTAACCTGGCTGCCTTAAAATCTTGGGTTAGGCGAACAACGGTCTTCAGTTCTTCATACTTCATACTCTTCTGTATGAACTGTATGAAGACATATAAAGAACTGATGCTCCATCCATCCAAAACTCGAGATTTTAAGGTTGCCGGGTTACTTGTTATTTTAAGTGGAGCCACCTTGAAATTTCTTACAGCGCAGCAGCTTGCTGTGTCCGTGTTAGTGATGTGAACTGAACGCAGGCAGCCCGCAGGAGCCAGTGAAGGGCGATCAAAGCTGAAGAAGCAGGTGTTACTTTACAGTAGGCGGGTTAAAGCCCAGGCAGCGGCGCTCTGGAACGAGTGGCAGTGGCCTGATGGCCAGCCGAGGGATCATGAAGGCTCGCACTAAAGTTGATGACTGCGCTGGTGCTGCTGGTGATCGTATTCATATGTGCTGGCTCAGGAAATGCACTCATGGCACAATAATATGACCGATTCCAGCACAGGCATGCACAATATATATTAATCTTAAGTAGCATTTTGAATGTAAAGCTGGAGCCACACACACAGGCTAAGCTTTAATAGCCTGGTTCAGAAACAGCCCCCTTTTGCATGTTAAAAGGTCCAGCGGCAGTGTCCTTTCAGAGGAATGGGTATCTGAGGATCTCCATTGTCCCCTCATCCGCCTCTTGTCCTGTGTCAGAGCCCTGGGGTCCACCACAGATGTGTCACTGCGCAGCCCTGCAGTCTGAATGTAGAGACACGACACCCCCCACCCCCCCCAGCACAACACCGGCGGTTTGTCATTCTGTCCCGTTCCCTTTTCCTCCGTCCGCCCCTGAATCATGCAGGCGGCGTCTCCTTTCCCTTGTCACTCCGCCATTGCGGGTCTCCGAGATCTGTGGCCATTATCCCGCCGTTTCATTCCTCTTTCTCGCGGAGGATTTACTCCGCCTTATCGATCCAGAAAATGCAATTAAAGACGCCGCCTCGTAGCGTGGCCGGGAAGCTCCCCCTCGTCCCCCTTCCACATAAATTACAGAGAGGACCAAAAAAAATCCGAAATCAAGCGTGCGGATCGATCCGATACACAGAAGGAAACAGCGCGGGGACAAGTGGGCGGTTTGTCTGGGCGGCGCGCTATCTGGGAACGGGGGGCGGGGCCTTTGCAGAGATGCGACGCCGCTGATGAAAGCCTGGCGACCGCCATCCGCAGGGTCGGCGCGGGCGACGCTGATCGATGCGAGCTCGAGCTTTAATCAGAACCAGAGCAGTAAATATTCACGGCCAGAGAGGTTTCGGTGAGGACGACAGCGTCCTTCTCCTTCCTGTCCGTTTGCAGCGGCTGAAAATGGCCTTTTCTCAGATTAACCAGGGCGATTAAATTTGGTATTCAGCGACAGCGGTCGATCTTATTAACCACGCCGACACGTTCCATTGCGGAGCGTGATGGATGCGGCATCTCTGTCTTTGTCTGCCGCGGTAATTTACTGTTTATGCTCTTCCCGGTTTTCATGATGCTGCGGAAGAGTTATAATGTTGCTGCTATGTTAAAGGATTATCTACTGCCTGAACGGATGGCCAGTGTTTTGATGCAACACGAAAACACCTCGTGGTCAATAATTTGCACGTGTCTAAGATAGCACATACGGAGGTCGCAGCCATGAGCACTGAAAAATATTGGCCGTTCCAAATTGGGGAAGAGAAAGCAGGAAAAGTTAAAAAACGCAAAAAAGTGGGCTAAGCTAAGATGACACTGTAACTCTATTAAGCTAACGCTAAAGTTTCTAAGCTGGCACATATAAGTACACTGTAAATAAAAATGTTATAGCACAGGGATGAGGGCTTATATGTACTCCAGCCGTCGTTTACTTTGTGATACCATCAAAACCAAAACCGTACGGTGCATCATCAGCCGCACAAAATGACAAATGTTCTTGTTGAGCTCCAAAAGATATGGTGTTATAAAGTAGTGCTGTTTACTTTATATAGCACTTCTTCTGGTATTCAGCTGCCAGCTAAACTCATATTGCTAATATATAAACTGTTTCCCTTTCTCCTTCGAGGCATATTGCTGTTTTGACCGGATGGTTTTGTTGTGTGCGGCGGAGTGACTGTTTGAGTACATTTTTGGAATAAGTAGGCTATGTTTCCGATGTGGGCTGAGAAAATATATAGCCTCCGATTTGTCCTTCAGATTATTCTCTGTTCCTCTTCGGGAGACCTGCTTATCACATCTGCTGTGTCTATTTAGGGAACACCGTGGTGTTTAGGGGACATGGGCCAGGGGCGTGAATTGGAACAAGCTGAAAATCCTACCAGGGCTCACTGTGCCTCTTTTTGGGTCTGGCACACTTCCTGCGAATATATTTAACAATCTAGAGGGTTGGGGCAACTGCAAGGTGATTCAAGCGGGTCCACTGGTGACTCTGAGCCACGCTCACCAGCACTTTCGGAAAACCAACCAGCACGTTCGGAAACCGCGCTGCGAATAACAAAACGTGCCGAATATGGGACGAGTACCCAATTACTGGCAAACAGCGTGCCAAATCTGCCACAGCAGCCACACGTAGGCTGGGTAACAGTTGGGGCCAATTAAAAGAAAACCAGTTTGTGTGAATCCGAAAACCAGTCGCTGCAACATATTCCATAAGTGGGAGAGGAGTGAATGGGCAAGCACAGCAAGAAGTTGTGCTTTCTGAGAAGATCGCATCCACAATGTATTTGTCAAATTAGTTTAGGCAAGTGCTGCAAAAAAGTTATGCTAAATTTTTGGTTCGGAAGTGTATGCAGCACAGCACATCCCTACCCAAAGTGTGAGATGAATGAATGAGCGCTCTGCTACCCTGCTGCAGGAGACCCATATGTGTAAGAGAGTCGACACTTGATGGCCCATGGGTAGCTGTTCGCTTGTCATATTCCAAAAAGGCTCGCTGTCACCCATCAAAAATGAAAAGTACCCGGCCCCCCTCCGTAATGCCAAAGCCGAATTTGGTTGAAATGTATTATTTGGGTCTCTGTGCAGGTGCTGCCATGTTGTATACTGTCTCAATAAAAGTAGCTGAGCATGTCCTTCCTAGTCTTTGATCTCATATTCCTCATCTTTATGACAGCATAGCCTGCTCTAACACACCGAATCTGTTTAGTCTAAATCCCATAGGAAAGCATAAACTTCTTCAGAGAAAAACCTCTGTGTATTTAGTAATACAGTAGCATGTGGTGGATGCTGTTAAAAATTATGCAGAAACAGGACCAAAGCAACTGGCATGGAGAAACTCTGCCCTGTCAGCCAAGCATTTCCAAGCAACTGCTGTTAATCCGCTCTGGCTCAAAAGCCAAGTAAAACACACCTGTCCGGGGTTAAAAAGCAGAATGCCCTGCAGCAGGAGTGTTTTAATAGCAAACACTTCTGCGTTCCTCCCCTTGTTTTTGGTTTTTGTGTAGGATGTAAATGTTCTTCAAGAAGAATATTCTTTCTACCCTTGAGCCAATTTTCCGGAAAAAGAGTGCCGCACAAATGTTATATTAAATGCCCCAGATCTGGTGATCCATACAGAGGTGCGCTACAGTACATAGAAGGTCTCATTGTGCCTGTATGTTTCTTGCAGGTATGTGATTCATAGAGTTACGCTCTTGACTCACCAAGTAAAGCTTTCTGTTCTGGCAGTGTTGGTGGTTTATAGAGAAAACTTCCCTTAAAATGTGAGCCTCGTGTCCTCGTTCTCTTTCACTCTCCCTCCCTCTCTCTCTCGCTGGTAAATACAGAAGCCCACTGCCTAGCCCTAGCTCCATCCCTCTTTTGTGTGTTCTTTTCTTTTGCCCGGTTTTATTAATTTTGATTATTAATATTCTGCAGTGGTCAGCCTCTTGGCAGCCTGCTCACACAGATACATTTGATGGAGTGATTTTGTATAGGAGATCAGCACACAGAAAAGCGAACGCCCCCTCCCCTCCCTGCCAGCATTCACTTGATGAAAAAGGACCTCCATTTCTGCCCGCTGATTGAAGTGGGGTTTTGTTTGGTATTCCTCCTTCCCTGAATTTTCTGTGCCCTCTTACCCCCTTTTCTCTGTTTCTGTCTCTCTCCCTCCCTCCCTGTCCCTCTGCCTCTCTGGCTGCATCATTTCTGACTCAAATCCAGCTTTTGTTCCAAAGCGACAGGAAGGCACTGTAGCATGACCAGGTTGTAGGCTTGTATCAAGCACAGGCTAGACTTCAAGCAGTGTCAGCGTCCAAAGAAAATGCCTTCCCCGATACAACTGCAAAGGACAAAGATAGCACAATGCATTACCTCCAGAGAGAAGGAGGCAGAGGGTATTTTATCTTACAAGGAAAGGAAAACACTGCTCATGTCTATCGCCCCTTCACGGATTGCCAATCAAGCTTTCCAGCACAGTCCGTCATTGACAGACTGTGGGAGGCCGTGTGCCACAGTGGTAAAGTGACTGGATTTATAACCAGCTTGCGGGTTTATTTCTGAGCTGGAGAAATCCTTTTTATACCCTTGAGCACTGAACTGTTTCCTTAATATAAAGCCGCGTAATTAAATAATAGGTAAAAAATAAGAAGGAGAAGATGCAATGTATCGTAAGTCATCCAAATAATCAATGTAATGTGGTGAAAAGATTGGGGAATAGTCTTAGCGTACCATTAACTTCAGTATCATTGCCGTGATTTAGTGATTCATTCTGGATCAGCGGCTCTCCACTGATAAGACAATTCTGCGGGCGAAAATAAAGCTCTGACTCAGGAGCCTGTGGCCGGCTTTTCTTCTGCTTTTCCGCGTCTCTTTCCAAAATCAGCGTCCATCAGTCGCATCCTGCCCGCCCAGGCTCCGTAGGCTGAACGAACACAAGATTTTTTGCAAAGTACCCCAGGGTGCGGGGCCCCAGGAACCCTCGCTGCCGGCCCATCGATCCGGGGAGCCAGAAACTGGCCGGACCGTGGGGAGGGCCAGCCAGGCGGAGAGGCGTGCTGAGCAGGAAGCGTGCGGCGGAGGACCTAAAAGCCCGGTGCGCAGCAGGAAAAAGGGGCGCCTTCGTGGGAGCCGTCAGATTCGTTACACACTTGTTTGTTTAACCGGCTCAGGGCCACGAGGCAGGAGAAATTCATCCATTTCAGCTGCGCGAGGCTTTCAAAGTGTTGCTCTGAGATAAATTTCCCTAATTCACAATTGTGTCTTGGCACCAAACAAAAAAAAACCCTGATTAAATTAAGGGGGAGTTGGGATGCCAGCGATATCGATGTAGGAGATTACTGTTTCGTTAATCCTGATTGCCATGAGGCACAGATGCAAGTCTCACGTTAACTGTGTTCAAACAAACAAAACAAACCAAAAACAGACAGAAGAAACTCTCTCCCGCCCTGCTAGGAAGGTTCTCCCCAGCTCACCTTTAAGCCTGAATGCTACTGCAGTTCTATTTACACACAGGTCACCGTGTCACTGTCCGACTAATTATGTTTTAAAATTATGACTGACCTCCCCAATTGATGCATGCTTAACTCGAGGGAAGAGAAGCATTGTGGGAGAAACGGAGAGAGTGAAGGGATATATAGCTTCCAAGGCACCCAGTGTGGTGGAGTGATGCTCTTTTTTTGGGGGGATCAAATGGGGATTCCTGTCTCCTACTGTAACCAAGGAAACTTCTCCCTCCTTTCACTAAAGGAAAGTACATCCACAAGACTGCCAAGAGGCGATTCTTTGTAAGGCAGAACTCGTATGGTTCTGCATCTCAACAAGAGGACAGTGTTTACTGGATAAGATTTCTCAACATGCAGAAGCCGATTGCCTTCACTGAGGACAGTTCTTTCTCTAACCAAGCTAATTACTACTAAGTGAGTGTTGTTTTTCCTGGGGAAGTAGGGACAGCATGTACTGAGTCATTGTGGCTTTCTTAATTAGCCTTTATAATGCTTGCAAGCATTAGTAGTCGGTAAGGGCAGTGCTGTAGCCTACTGGTTGGGGGACTGTGTTTGTAACTCAGGTTACAGGTTCAATTTGCTGCAGTTAGCACTGGTGCAATACCCTTGAGCGAGGTACTTAACCTGAATTGCTTCAGTAAAAATATCCAGATGTGTAAATGAATTGTACGCAAAATGTCATCTGTGTAAGTCGCTGTGGAACAGAGCGTCTGCTCAATGCTGAAATGTAATGTGATTGTTGTGGTTTATTGGATGTGTTTAAGAGAAATTAATCTCGGATTTAATGGCTCGTCAGAATTATATGGGAGTACTTTTTTCCATCAAATTTGTGTTATTTATGTATTTATCTATCCTTCTGCCTCTCTTTCTCCCTCTCCCCCTCCCTCTCTCTCTCTCTCTCTCTTTCTCTATAGGACATGGGTCCCTCCAGTATCCCGTCAGTACCCCTCATGGTGGGCTGTGGGGTTTCCTGTACAGCTCTGTTCATCCTGCTGCTCGTCTACGCTGCCTTCTGGAGGTACGTCCCCGTCCTCACCGAGTCGCAGACCGAGCCTCAGCCGCTCTCTCCGTCTCTCCCTCCATCCATCTCACCCTTCGCTCTCCATCTCTCCCTATCTCCGTCCTGCCCTTCCCGTCCAGTCAGCCCCATCTGTCTCTCGCCGCCCTGATCCGAGCCCGCGTGGAGCTCCATCACGGGGGTCTCACGCAGGCAGTGTCAGAGAGAGGGCGGGTCCCGCTCGCACACAGGGGCGGAGCCAGGGAGACAGCGTGTCCGCTTCCACGGGAGAAACACTTTCATTTAAACCAGAAAATTTAAACCTATGGTGACTCCCTCTGATCGGTCTGACACCTGCGAGACCACATGTTGAGCTGCACGTGTAGTGTCTTTCCCCGGCTGTGTGAGACTTGCAGACTGCAGTGTGATAAGAAGCATAGCTTGGCATTGTACGCTTCAGAGAAGAGTACATTCTGACACTGAGTATGATTGGTCATTACAAATTTGGAGAAAAGGGAGGGGGGTATAAAAAAGGAAGTGTAAAAATTAACACATAAGTAAATAAATACAAGATTTCTCCAGAATTTTCAGCTTTTCATGGGAGATTTTAAAAAGAGAGTTGGCATGGGAGACACGTTCACAGCTTAAATCTTGCAATTATCTCTAATTGTGAATAAATGAGCAATGGCGGATTGCTCTCTCTGACGAGTGGGATTACTTCCAGTGCGACAACACCAGCTCTGATCCCACCCTTGGGCTCATCTGTGGGTCGTGGCACTCCATAGCAGATGGCTGTGCATGTGTGCCTGTGCGTGTGCCTGCCTGCGCGCGCGCGTGTGTGTGTATGGGTATATGTGTGCATGTGTGTGTGGGTGTATGTGCGTGGGTGTGTGTGTTTGCACGTGTGCGTGCCTGCCTGCCTATGTGTGTGTGTATGTGGGTGTGTATGTGTGTGAAGATGTGCATGTGCCTGCCTGTGCGTGTGTGTGCCTGCCTGTGTGTGTGTGCCTGTGTCCGTGTCTGTGTGTGTGTGTCCTTGTCTTTGTGTGTGTGTGTGTGTGTGGGGGTGTGTGTCTATGTTGTGCTTAGGAATGGGAGTACATGCCAAACATCTAAACACAACATGCAGACTCTACACTCTGCACGGTAGATCTCTCTATGGGCATTTGGCCCTGGTGCACCATCAAAAGCCCATCGCTCTGGAGAGAAAGCAGTTCACTTCTCAGTACTTAGAGGAACTGTAGGGGGATAACTGATTGATCTAGAGAAGAAAGTCAGTCTATTGAAGGGGGTTTGGGTTGATTACACATTAAGCACAATGACTGATGAGTAGATCCATTCTATTACAGTACAGTGCGTTGCACTTGCGCTTCTCCCAGTTCTTAGGTTTATTTCAATGGACATAATCTGTTAATAATGGTCATAAGTACATCGTTATGAACTGTTCATGAAAGAGTTATATATCTTGGCTAAGCATAAAATTAAGAGGTATTCTATTCACCCCTATATAATGTATTATTGATAAATAATATATTGCCCCAGGGTCAAGGCATTAGCTGGACAGATTGGTGTGCAGTGACCTCACACTGACTTTGTCAGTTCGGTCTGTCAGCACCAGCTTCCAAAGAAAGGAAATCACATCTGTACAATGTCCTAGTTAGCATTACCCATCAGCCTCTCCCTGAGGCCCTATTTAACTCTGCAATAACCTTACGTCATCTTCTTCAAAGGTTACTGCTCCATCCACCATATGTTTCTCTTCTAAACTCATTTCCATTTTGCCAAATATTGATAAAGAGAAATGTTTTAGAATTACTCTTAATTATAATATACTCTTAACTATATTAATGCATAATAAACACAATATAAGCATGATAACATAGATATTACAACTACCACCAGATAATAATAATAATAATAATAATAATAATAATAATCTCTTCCTCCTACAGGTATATTCGCTCTGAGAGGTCCATAATCCTGGTGAACTTCTGCCTCTCTATCCTGGCCTCCAATGTGCTTATCCTTGTGGGACAGTCACAGACGCTCAGCAAGGTGAGGGGCTGGGGGGGCTCTTCCACACGAGCAGCTTCTCCATTTTACTCGTTCAGGGACAATATGCTCTTGTCCAAATCACACGCTTCGCTTAATCGCTTTAAAAGGAACTTCAGGAGGATCCTGGGAAATCTGGCAGGGCTTTACAGTATATTTCCAAAAATGAAATGTTAGCCTCGCCAGATCCATATCTCAAAAATAAAAGTTCTCATTAAAAAAGAAGAATATGATATGTTTGTGGTACTGTAGGTACAAATGCATTGGTTGACAAGCTGGGAAATATTTGTAACTGTGAAACCTTTTGATTTTCCAACTGTGTCACAGAAAAATTGATCATTGTATTGCATCGTCTCCTAGCTTCACCGTTGAGCCAGAGTGATCTTAACAGCCTAGGATGGTGGTTCTCAAACTCGGTCCTGGGGGAGCCTTGTGTATGCTGGTTTCTGTTCCAACCGCAGTTGCAATCGCAATATTTGAACCACCTGTTATTTTTCATGTTTTACACTTTTCATATTTTGAGGGATTTACCCTCTTAAACCACATTATATTGGAAATAGTTATGTATGCAATGAATAATGAAAGTCCCATATTCACATTGTGCTATATTGCAAATAATTGCATATGGAGAGGGGCAGCACAGTGGTGCAGTGTGTAGCACTGTTGCTTCACAGCAGGAAAGTCTGTGTGGGGTTTGTATGTTCTCCCCGTGTCTGTGTGGGTTTTCCTCTGGGTACTCCGGTTTCCTCTCACAGTCCAAAGACATGCAGGTTAGGCTAATTTTACACTCTAAATTGCCCATTGGTATTAGTGTATAAGAGAATGGTGTGCGTGCCCTGCGATAGTTTGGTGACCTGTTCAGGGTGTATTCCTACCTCTCGCCCAGTGCATGCTGGGATTAGGCTCCAGTACCCTGACCAGGAATAAGCAGGTATAGATAAGGTAATGGATGGATGCATAAAGAGAGGTACATATTTTAAATGATCATTGCATTGGCTCCCTGTTAATTCCAGGGTTGAATTTAAAGTGTTGCTAACTACTTACAATGCATTGTATGGCTTTGGACCTTCATATTTGCAGGATTTAATTGAACCTTATGTTCCCTGTCGTACCCTGCGTTCAGCTACTGCTGAACTTTTAGTGGTTCCTCGTTGCCGATTAAAAACAGTTGGGGGAAGAGCTTTTAGCTGCGCTGCACTGTGCCTCTGAAATTCAATCCCAAGCCATATCAGAGGTGCAGCTACAATTGGTTCTTTTAAATCATATCTTAAAACTTACTTGTTCTCATGTGCCTATTCCTCTTAGTTTTGACTTCTTAAGTTATTTATTTATTTATTTATTTATATTTTTTATTTATTTTTATTTATTTTTATTGTAAAGCGCCCTGGGATGTACGCATGAAGAGCGCTATATAAGAGCGTATTGTATTGTATTGTATTGTATTGATCAAATTAAAGACCAAGGTGAATCGATGGGCTTATAATTAGTGAGAGTGTGGACACCTGGCCACTGAAACTAGCCATTTTGTAGATAATGAAGAATTCCATGAGAAAGAAAATTATAGCATGCCAAACCTGCATTGAGTTAATAAGATAAAAAAAATGAAATAACTTAAACATGTGTTCCACGACCTTAATTGACCAATGATTTAACAAAAGCCAGAATACACAGAGGTCCCCCAGGATCATGTTTGAGAACCACTAGCCTCACTCATTGGCTGTAGTCAGGAGGGCCATTGTCCCCATTTCCTCTGCATTCTGACGGATGGTTGAGGGCCAACTGCAGGCATGTTTATACCTTTCATGTGCACCATACTTTCCTATACACATTTGGCTTCCACTGTGAGTTTTTTCTTTTGACAGTAACCTGGAAAGGGAACTGAAAATGTTGTCCCATAGGCTAATATCATGCAAAAATATGCAGGAAAACTCAATATATGCGCCCTTAAGAAAACTGTTGCTGACAGGGGAAGAAGCACGACATCAGACTGCCATGGCGATCCAAGGCGGCCAGTGGGGACCCACCTGACTTGAATAGCACAAGCCCTGCAAGCCTGGGCCCCTAGCCGTAGCTATCTCCTGCCTCCTGCTGGCCAAACCTGGGGCGTCCTTCATGATTGGGCCCATTTCGGTCGGTTTTGGTCCTCTCTCTGGGAGAGAGTTGTCTTTGTCGAAAGGCATTGTGGGCCGTGGTGATCCTTTCCCCGCTCGATCTGCGGAGCGTCATTGCTGAGTGTGCACGACCGACTGTCTTTCCCGCTGTCTTTGCTGAGCTGGCGGTACTGATGCTGCATCGCCATGGTGATGGTAATACGACTTGGACGCGGACCAGACCCGCCATTAATAATTAACAGACCGAAGCATCTCCATCCCTCTCGCTGGCTGCGGCCCAGCGGAGGGGGGGCGGCTCCCGCATGCAAACTGCCGCTTTCTCTGAATCGCGCGTAGTTTGCGTGAGCGCACTGGAGCACGTGGCGCACCTGAACATGCTGCCGATGACACGCATTTGCAGGGGCACACCCGGCCACTCATTTACAGCGTGGGCTCCTGCCAAGGATGGTACATTATGAGCGCCACATCAGTACACTGTTTCTCATTTGGCCACCTCTCTCAGTCCATTTCCAAATCCATTTTAAAGTGCATATTTAGAAGGGCAGTAAGTGGTGTGCAGAATGTCAGCTATTAAAAAATGAACCTGCTATAAGCTCATCAGCTGCCAGCTGCTGGGTGTTTGCCCTCTGTTGACTACTGTATCATCTGCTGAACCCATCCTCTCCCTATAATCTAGTCCTCACACGTTTTCAGACTTTGCGCACTGCTTCTCTGTTATTTCTCAGTGTGGTTGTCTTTGCCCTCTCACACGCTCTCAAAATAAAGTTCTAATTCTAATTTTAACCAGTGGCACTGGCACGAAAACTGGCAAAGCGGAACAAATGAATATGAAAACAACATGATGAAACAAAGAGAAAAACGCAGAATTGTGAAAGCGAACCATGTAGCAATAATGCAGGTGCCAGTAAGGACAGTGCCAACAGTGGTGATTAATGCATACAGGATGCCCCAGGTTACCCATGTCCATGTTGCTATATGCCAGGCAGCCAAAGGTGCCACCCCCAGTTAGACGCGTCTGTGTTTGGCTCGCTTGTTTCTTCGATTGGGAGGAAGTGTATTTTAAATATGTAATATTTCTATGAAAATAAATTCCGCAGTTGAATTGTTTTCACAAAGTAGGAAAAAGTATGTTGATGTCTCTGGCTGACCTTTGTCTCAGCTGCCCCCACATTGGCAGCCATGACATTTTAGCTCCTTCCTTCTCTCTCTCTTTCTCTCTCTCTCTCACTCCCCCCTCCCTCTCTCTCTCTCTCTCTCTCTCTATCTCACTCCCCCCTCTCTCTCTCTCTCTCTCTCTATCTCACTCCCCCTCCCTCTCCCCCCCTCTCTCTCTCTCTTTCTCTCTCTATCTCACTCCCCCCTCCCTCTCCCCCCCGTCTCTTTCTCTCTCTATCTCATCCCCCCCTCCCTCTCTCCTCCCCCTCTCTCTCTCTCTCTCATATATTAGGCTCTCTGCACTATGACTGCTGCCTTCCTGCACTTCTTTTTCCTCGCCTCTTTCTGCTGGGTGCTAACAGAGGCATGGCAGTCTTACCTGGCCGTAATTGGCAAGATGAGATCACGCCTCATTCGCAAACGTTTCCTGTGCCTCGGCTGGGGTAAGGCGCTTCTTCTGCATACTTCCCACTCGCTTGCAGGCGTCTGCTCACACGCGTATGCAAATGTCTGTAAATACGCATACACGCAAGCCTGTATACACCCATATAAGAACCTTTGCACATACATCTGTACACATACCTGTACATATGTCTGTACGCATATGCAGACACACACACAAGCCCTCCCTACATACACCTTTTACACATACTAGTATACCTCACAGTACACATACATGCACACATGCAGAAGTGTATTTTGTGAATGAACTTGGAATGGGGAAAAAAACTGCAATGCGAAACATCGTAAGCAATGATTAATCTTCTCATAGAGATGAAGTAAGAACATTCTTCCTTGACTCAGGGAAGTAAATGAACCCTTATTGATTGATTGATTTGATCATAGGACTTTTGTAGCAAGCATCAAGCTTTAACCACAACAAACCGAGCTCACTGTGCCATAATAGCACTAATGGTATCACACCCTTGTTTTTTATATCACATCCTGGAATGTTTGTAAGGCAGGTTTCAATGGGGTGATGAAAACGCAGCTGTTTTTTTTAACACAAAAGGGTCAGGGAGATGGTGGAGCAATCACTGTAATCACTACATTCAGAGTCTTACCAATCCAGAAATCAGATCCGTTAAGTCACAAATGCCCTCAGAACAACAGTGCCACAAATTGAGTTGCTGCTTTATTTCTGGGGTTTAGTGAAATTAACGAGCTATCGTAAAAAACCTGACTCTATTCAGGCTTTTCAATTGTGTATGGAAATACATGGAAATGGATGTAGGAGCCGCGCGGCTTTTTAAAAATGCACAGAATCAATACCGTAATGCTCCTAGATTCAGATCTTAATTGGAAAAAGTTTAAAAGGCACACACATGCGCATGCACGTCTGCTTGTGCAGAACACACCCCGGAGGGCTGTTTAACAATCTGAAAACGCATCTGCTTTTCCTGTTAGATTTTTGTCATTTTTCACTGGTTTCTCCCCTCCCTCCTCTTTCATTAATGCAAGTTTTTTTTCTAATTGCATTTAATTTGCTGAGTTAATCAGTGCATTGTTAATTACATGAATATTTCACAGGAAAGCTCATTAAGTGCCCACATTGCACACAGACTGAGCAAGTGTAATTGATGTGCCTAATTAACACATAACTAAGTGACCCCCCTCCTAAATCCCCATGTGAGCGGATATTGGTTCTAGTCCTAGTCACATTAAGCCCATGTCTTTGAGGCCGTCCCCGTATGCACACCTGATCACACTTGCACGCTTGTGCGCTTAGTGTTCACGTCCATGTGCTCAGTGTAAATGTGCAAGAGTGTCTCATTCCTCGTATAATCAAAAGAGCAGTGCGCTTGATGTGTACTTTATCCTGACTAATGCTCAGACTGCTCTGGAGCAGCATTTGGCCAAGTACACAGGCCCACAATGCACCGAGTTGGTGATATTGTTTACGCCATGATGTAAGAAAGATATTTGCACAGTTATGTTGTTGCAACATTGTGTTTTATTCATATGGTAGCATCATGATGGTATTGTTAATGTGAATATAAAGTTAGCCAGCTTGGTTAATTTGCCTGTAGTTACCAAACCCGTAACAAGCTTTGCTCAGCTATTCCTAGCTATTAATAGTGGTGTGACTACAATAATGAAATATGTCCCAATTGTTTCAAAAATCCCCACGCACTTGGGAACTTAAAATATACTTGCACACAATATGTAAATTAGTGTTCCACATCACCAAAGTTTATAAGTATTCAAGTGCACTTAGTGTGGGGAAATGGGACTGCCAATATGTGTGGAGCCCTTCCTTGGTGCAGGGAATCATATAATAGACATGTGAGACTTCCATTATAATGCCACCTGTGGGATGGTTCCTTTAGCAGTCTGAGAGTCAGCCTATAGAGCAGACGTCACACCAAGGACTTCCTTTCTGGTTTTTGAACAGGTAAATTATTGACCGCATTGCCAAAAATAAAAAATAATGATGCCTCTCAGCGCAGCAAAGATTTGCCAAAGGCGCCTGTGCCACCCGGCGTGACCGTAAATGTTAAAATAATAAGAATTTCGGCCCGCCCTGCACGGGCATCAGGTGCCGCGTGACTTTGGCTACAGCATTTGCGCTCCCCCTCTCCCATTGAAATAATGACATGCACAGTGATTTTATGTGATTGCACTTTCTGTCTGAAGGCCTGCATAATCAGTCATGTGCATGCTATAGACTTTTATTTCTCTCTGCTGCCTGAGGCAGTTTTTCAATGGGGAGAGGGCGAGGGGGGTTGAATTCATTTATAGATTGATAAGGAAGTTCAGCAGAGCCTAGAAAATGGAACAATAAGTTCTATCTTCTGTCCGCAGTCATGTTTTCTACCTTGCTTTTATTACCACCTCAGCACAGAATCTTGGAGATCTGCAGTTTCCCATCACTGTTCACAATAGCAGTAATGGGGTGAATTTATACATTATGCTTTTTTTAGTCTGTTTGAAGGATCTGTATTTACATTGAGGATGTGCATCAGGGCATCCTTTGTGGCCTGCTCTGGCCCCGATGAACTGAAGGGGAATTGCAGCAGAAATGTAAGCCTCCTTTCTCTCTCTCTCCCGCTCTCTCCTCCGCCCCCAGGCCTCCCAGCTCTCGTCGTTGCAGTGTCGGTGGGGTTCACCAGGGCCAGGGGCTACGGCACACCGAGCTAGTGAGTCTCTCTGTCACACCCAGTGACCTCCCAGCATAATGGGGGGGGGGGGGAGAGATGGACACGCCCAATAACAAATCCTGCCCTCTGAGCCGATCAGCCTCCCGCCAACCTGTTTTGGCCAGTGCTCAGACCATTACCGTGGTAGTTGTAGATGCTACTGATTGCACCCGATCATGCATCAGTTTTATTTGATTAAACTGTAATTCAGGTACAACTCAGGGTTATGGACCCGATCAAAAAATAAGTTTTATCCTTATTTATGAGTTGTTTGACTTTCTTGTGGTTTCAAAGACCGAGACTTCAACTCATCGGCAACTGTTTGATGAGTTACAGTGCATACGTGAGGCACACACACACACACACACACACACACAAGTTTGCTGGATATTGCCGCACACATATCACTTGCAAGCAGGGTCTGTGTAAACACAATCATTAATCCTGTTAATGTTTGACCCTTCGGGAGATCCTGAGGAATAGATCTCCATCTCCATGCATTTGATCACTATCAGGCATACTCTCTCTGTCCCCAGCTGCTGGCTGTCCCTGGAAGGGGGTTTGCTCTACGCCTTTGTCGGCCCTGCGGCTGTTATTGTACTGGTGAGTTCCACTCTAAATCCACTCCCCATTGGTCAATATTGATGTTTGCTCCAGAGCGTGTGGGTTGTGCCTCTAGAACCTACCCCTCTTGACTGGTCCGTCCAACTGTCTGTGAAAAGTCCAAATTATTGGGGGCGGGCCATAGATTTCTTTTTTTTCACTGCTCACAACGCACTGTGATTGGGCTAGACACACCTCCTCTTCTCCATGGTGACCTCTTTGATGGACAACCACCAACCAAGTAATATCATGTTTAGATTAATAAGTCTCTTTTTAAATGCATTTTCTGGGTCATGTTGTTCTGCAAATGGAACAGAAATATTTATTACATGTATGTGTATTAGGTTTAGAAATTAATCATTTATGTTGATTATAAATGATGTTGGTGGTGTTGGTAATGGTGTTTATGCTTCTTCAAGACCATGCCAGTTTTTCCTTTGTAGACAGATGCAATTAATGTTGGCAGTTACTTGTAAATTAGACCGATATACAGCATAGATCTGTGTGCGTATGTGTGTGCGTGCATGTGTGTGTGTGCACGTAAGACTATTTAATTTTACCTCATCTTGGAGCTGGAGATTGTTTTATATATTCTGCTCATGTTTTGAAGCCTCACACATTTACCGCACATTGCGTGCACGCACGCACGCACACACACACACACACACACACACACACACACACAACCACACAAGACCAATAATGAGCTCTGGGCATCTGGAGGCACACACAGCACTCGTCATCTAATTAATGGAAAATTAATTAATTTCGCCCACGGCAAGAAGTTGAATTGTTACCGAATTGTCTTCTTCAGCCTGGGCTGTGTCTGAACAGAGTCAGAAGACATTCAACTACTCCCCTGTGTTTTCATCATAATCACGAACATCTCATACATGCTGTTTTCATACCTGTATATTATCTCTTACATATATACATCATGACAATGACATAATGTCATGAATCTGTGCAGTATGTTGCACTTAAGATGTTCATAAGTTTATTTTTATTCAGGGTCTAAAATAAGCAGTTCAAAAAAATTGTGTCCAACAAACCATTTCCAACATAAGGAAACGCCAAGCTAATGACATATATACATTTTATACATCTGTAAATACAGCACACTAGGCTTCAGTAAAACAGATTAGAGGGTTAATTTTTAGAGGATACACCTCAACCGAAGTTGTACTACATATGTTCTCAGCAGGTAAATATAAGGCAACATCTTAAATTGTGGTAATTTTTAAGCATCTCAGGACAGTTAAGCATTTTTTTACTGGTCTGAAACCTTTTTTATTTAATTTTTTTATTGGGTTGAACACCCTTTGTGATTAATGTGGTTAAGCCCTCAGTCGATAGCTATTACAAGAGTGCTGTGTTGTAACAGTGAGACTTGTGCTGAAAGTTAACAGTGGTTTAAGCGCACCTTTGGGTTTTTGAGAGGGATTGAGAGTATTGTTCTCTCACAGGAATATTGTGTTGCTGATGGCTGTATTCCTTGGACACAGCTCCCCTGTGGCCAAGGGGGACTAAGGACAATGCTTCAAATTTTGCATTCTCTTTCTCTCTCTCTCTCTCTCTATTAGTCGTGTTATCATCTCTCTCTGCCTCCCTCCCACCCTCTCTCTCTCTCCTGTCTCTCTTAGTTCAACCATTTCAATTCAAAGCAGATTTGAAACAGACAAGCAATTTCTGTAGTATTTTAAAAACCTACCTATTTGCTTGTTGACAAAATCACTTACTACCACGTTGAGGTAAAACTGTCAGGTACCAAAATGCATGAATAAATGTCAAACACTGCAAGGCTATCCGGTTTAGGGTCACACCACGTAGAACATCCTCCCTGGTCCATCTGATGCCAGGGAAAGCAGGTGCACTTGTGGAGCAAAAAGAAAGGGTACCAGCAGGCCATGGGGTACACATGGGACAGCTTTGCAAATACCGCTTTACACATAGTCAGGGCGGTGTGTTTCAGGACAGAGTACCCCCGATTGGGACTGTGCCCAATCTCACGTTTACTGGAAAGGCCCTGACTTTGTATGCGTTTGACTCTATGAAAAGCCCTGCCTGAAACCAACTTAAGCTGTGTGGCACATACCCAAAATGTCAACCCATGGTCACTTATTAGTGAAATGATCATTGGCTATATATCACACACACCATCCCCTAAACACTTATCCAGTGGCATGCAGGGCCTGAATTACTGTCTTGAATCAAGCATACAAATTTTTACCAACATATGGTTTGGGTCTGTAAGCAATTGTTATGCAGGAGGCTGTTGCAGAAGACTTCAGAGTCTTGTGTTTTCCAGAACCTAAGGTGCCAATGCCAAGCATACTGTAGAAATGGAATGCATATCATAAATGAGGAATACTTTTGCATAGCTATTTGAAAGCAGTTACCCCTAAAATCTCCAGCTCAGCAGCTATCTGGCAAACAAATACAGGTAGGCAAGTATGGAATCTTCATGTCTATCTAAAATTAAGCATGATGTATTATTTTTCGTTATGTTAATATAAGCAAACATGCCACAACCAACATAGTTGGAAAATAATTCAGCGGTATTCAACATCAGCATAAACTTTTTCCTTGGATAGTTTGCAGCATATCCTTTAGTGTAAGCATGCACAGGAGGAATTTGTATGCATATTACCGAAATTCACTGCTTTACTAGGGATGCCAATGTTAAGCGTAGTGCTTGTATTCATACAAGAATTTGGTCAGGAGCCCAGAACTACGTCTGCCCACTCATCCCCAACGCCCCCAGTAGGACTGTGGTAATTGACAAGCGTTTATTTCTGTGATCTCTCCTCCAGGTGAACATGCTGATTGGAATCGTGGTATTCAATAAGCTGATGTCAAGAGACGGGATCTCTGACAAGTCGAAAAAGCAGAGAGCCGGGTAGGTGGAACGGAGTGAAAAAGTGCTCCCTCAGATACGTGCCAGTGAACCGCAAAATCAACATCATCATGCTCGCAGGGATGATTCATCTCCAGTTGAAACGTACAAAAGTGTGACAGGTTCCTCCAGACTCCCCTCGTGTGTTGTGATTGGATGGAATAACAGGCATGTGACTGAGGTGCACGACCTACACATAGCTTTTTTATACATAAAAAAAGAACGATAAAAAAAAATCTACCGACGGGGTAATCGCATTAATCTTCCGAGTCCAGCCATCTGGACTGAACAGAACTGATGCACTTGAGCCAAAGTGATTCGTCCTTCCTCGACCGGTCCTGAGCTGTTATGACAGCATTATTAACATGATTGTATCGATCCGCCAGCGTGTTTACCTGGAAACAATCCTCTTACAGATGGATCATTATTGCAGAATGCTTTGAGGGGAGGCCTAGATAGTGGCCGCTTTACATCCATCTGTTGAATTAATGTGTGTACCATCGATTTGATCTGCCTGGGCTGCAATAGCCCTTTTAACGACATACACAGGACCGGGTCAAGTTTCAAGCTTTTCGTATTTCAAAAGCTACATTTACATTGCTGTTTTTGGCAATTCTCTAATACTGTTAGTTTATCAGTTCCTGTTCATTTATGCAAGAGAATCCTCAAATAAATCTGAAACCATTAGGTATACAAGTGCCCTTCAAACAAAATCATTTTATCAAACGGGAAGGTTTAAAGTGGCCTGTTTACTGTGTTACTTTGCCCAGTTTTAAAATCTTTATTCAACTGTCATTAAAAATGACAATCTTACAAGTTCAATGAATTTTAAAAGAAATTCTAAAACTCCCATAAATTTGCCTCTAGCAAACACTGTTAATGACTTAGATGTCTGAACAGGCAATGCTAACAGTATTTTCTTCATCTAGTACTTTATGAAATTTCATTTAATCTCACATTTTTTTTCCTTTAACGTCTGTACATCTTCACAGCTGTGACATCTATCATGGTGTTCATATTATTTCCATCACATTTACATTCATTGTTATTCTTCCTATAAAAAAATGTCATATGGATCCCTCACTGCCACCGAACACAAACTGTCTTATATTTCGTTAGGGTCACTGCCTTAGATGATAGATAGCAGTGGTGACATGAATCCAATAACAAAGTGTGATTTTAGCTTGTCCCCCGTAATTACATTTGCTCTAAATCAGTGATCTATGATAATCAAACGCCTGGGTACACTGATCCCCCAGACAAGATCTATGTGTTAATTTCCTGCGAATTGATTTCTTGTTTTTTTTTTCCTTCTTCTTATTCTTCATTTTCCCTATTGTTGGTAATTCAGTATGAGGAATGCAGTCAATGTATTGGGGAGCTGCAAAGGTTAACCGCTGAATATGTTTTGCAGAAAATAAATATTCTTATGCTAGGGGCCTCAGCAATACAGTAAAGTTGCGTGATCAAAAATTGACTGAAGCAGTTTCTCCAGAAGGATTATAGCCTAATTATTGATAAAGCCTTAGGAGTCACTCAAGGGTACCCTGCAACAGACAGCCCATACTTATCATGTTAATAAGAAAGTTGTCCTTACTCCCTATGTATTTATTCATGAAACATCAGGCAGCAGACCTTGACATTAAATGAGGTGTGAAACATGCTAATATTCCATGTTGCACTACCTCCGATTAATTTAGGCCCGTGCTAAATGGCTCAACGCACACTCCCAGGCCTGTTATAAGTCATAACAGTATGTGATGGACGTTTTAATTAAATGAGCCGGAATTAGGAAGCGTACTAAAAGCCATACCCAGGAATAACAAGCAGGAGTAGTTCTTGCCGTAGCATGTTTTATTTATATATTTATTTATTTATTTATTTCTGGTGATCCCAGTATTATAACCCACAGACTGGCAAAAGTGTGGTTTTGGAGGCAACCACCAAGGAACCACTTTGTTGCTCTCTCACCTACGTGGTCATTAATTAGCAGGTAGATTGTTTCACATTTGACAACCTCCTATAATGAGCCAGTCAGGCAGTTTCCATTCTGACTGGTATTGCTGTGCGAATTACCTCAAACGTCGCTAATTCTTTTAATGTCTAAAATAAAAAAGGCCCTTGAGGTATATGGAGCAACAAACAACTCTCCTTTGGGTCCTTCAGGCAAATTTTCTCGTTAAAATGTTTTAAGCCGTGCCCTCTATAGATCTGAAGGTGAAACTCAAGAAGAGCTGGCTGACTGAGCTCACTGACTCAATCCCACAATGCAATGGATGAAATCAATGGCAGCTGCATATTTGCTCCCACAAAGAGCAGAAAGTCAGGCTAGGCTATGAATAGGCTGAGAGCCTGAAACTAAACTAAACTTCACGCAGCATTGCACATTCAAACCTCGCAAATGTTATCTCTCAATCCAGTGCATTCGGTCTGACACATTTGGAAAGTGAGGAATATTGTATGCTCGCATATATATAGATTCAATTGCATTAAAGTTTTAGAATTGTACGATTGCTGAAATATTATGTATTTCTGATGCGTCAGGTGCCTGTGTGTTACAATAGGCCTTGGATAAAAATTCCCAGACAGTTTGTTGCTATGAATGATCAGATAAGCAGAGGCTGGTCAGCAGCCGGGTAGAATAGGCTGTCTAGACAGGGCTCTGACGCCACAGAGCCCTGTCTGTGTGCTGACAGGTGTTCGCAGGCATATTATAATATTTGCAGCCACCCAGAGTTTCACCTGTGGGCTGCCTCCTCTGCGTATGGGAGTTTTTCCACATGGTGCCAGCTAGACCTCAGAGAAAGCGTGGTTATGTCTTGCAGCGCCCCTCTGTCTGGGTTCTGTGTGCGGTAGAGAGGCACTTTACTGACGTTCTCATCTTTCATGCCCACCCAGCTGCTGCTGTCTCTACTGTTGCTGTTGTCCATATGGCTGCTTTGGGTTTCCTTTAATTTTTCTTTCTTTTTTTCCTTTTTCTTTTCAATGTCCCTCTCCCTCTCTTTCAATTGTCGTTGTTCATTCCAATCTGTTGTGGGCCCTTCGTTGTTTTTATTGTTATTTGTGTTTGAATTATTTATTTGCTCTGTGTGTGGGTGTGTGTGGGTTTTTGTGTGTGTGCGTGTGTGTGGGTGGGCGGGTGTCTGTGTGTGTGTCATATTTCTATGTGTCTGGATGTGTGGATGTATGTGTCTGTGCATTGTTTGTTCTCCCCCTCTCCTTGCATTCGTTTGGTATGTTTTGAACCCCCCCACCCCTCCGTGTGTTTGGTTTGTTCCGTCCTGAAGTCAGGCGCTGGAGCCGCGCAGCAGACTGCTCCTCAAATGCTCCAAGTGTGGGGTGATCTCAAGCACGGCTCTGTCCAGTTCCACCGCCAGCAGCGCCATGTTAGTCTCATTTCATGTCCTCTCTCTCTCGCTCTCTCTCTCTCGCTCACGTCTCCACTCGCACCTCCCCCTACAGTAAGGAACAGGGACTCTTCAGAGGGACCAGCCCTCCCTCCCTCTCACCTGTTGTACGCAATCTCACTGTAAAGCAGCCTTTTCATTGCTTTACAGACGCACTGAAAAACCCCCAAGTGTCACCTACTACATATGCAAATCCATAGTCTTTGAGACAAAAGCAATAAATAGTTATGAGCTGGGATGGAGGGAGGGCTGGAGGGCTGGCTTTTTGAAGAGAAAAAGAACCAGGGCAAGCCCGTATGGTAACCTCTTGTTCTTTTGTTTGGTGGAAGAACTTAAGCCTGTCTTGTATTCTCTGGTGCGCAATGTTTTTAAAAATGAAAATGGTATGTAAACACAAACTGTCTTAAGTTTTCTTGTTTTTTTCTACATCTCTCTGTCTTTTTCTACATCTACATCTCTCTCTCTCCCTCTCTCCTTCTCTCTCTCTCTCTCTGTCTCTCTCTTGTGTTTGATTGTGTTTGCATGTGACACCATCATCTCCAGTACAGTGGTGAGGCACATTTCCTTGTCTCTTAGGCCGCTTCAGCCACCCACACCTCTTTCCCTCTGGTAATGAACAGGTCTCCTTGCCTGTCAGTCCCCTGTCAATCAAGCATATTAACACCTGCTATAGGAGTTCAGTGCACCGTGAACACAGTCAATTGGTGTCAGCCAGCCACCCCCTCCCCAACCAAGGTGTCCTCCTGTATTCTGGGCACAGCTTTTTTTTAAAAAGAAACCTTCCAGAGGTGTGTTCTATAGCCAAGCAGAGTAATGTGTATTACAGTCACATTCTCTGTTTATTAGATAACGCACACTGTAAAGTTTGTCGCATTGCCTTTGACAGTGTGGATTTAAATGCCATTTTGTCTGCTGCATCCATTTAATATACTACCAGTATTATTGGATGTTGATACAAGAGTCCTTTGAAAGATCCCACTGGCTTTTTGAGGTATGAGAACCTAGCCAAACATTATGTTTTGAGCCACATGTGTTTGTGTGTGTACACATCTGTGTGTGTGTGTGTGTGTGAAAGAGAGAGAGAGAGAGAAAGAGAGAGGGGGGGTGGTTAAATGTTAACAATGTCATGTCATTGGGCCTGTGAACTATTTGAACAGTCATTGCATTAGTGCAGGTGAATCAAATTCATGTCCTGGAGGGCAAGCAGCAGGTACTGCAGGTGGCTGTAGAGTCTCTGGTTCTCGTTCAATCAGCGGGAAATTAAGGCCTTGGAAATAATCTGTGTGGATTATTTAGCAAATCAATGACCTAAATGCATCAATGGCACTGAAACATACTGAAAACCAGCACACACTGTGGCCCTCCAGGACTGGATTCTTACATGTGTGTGTTAGCAGAGCCCTAACTCTCACGGAATATACAGGTAAAGCACTGTCACTTTAAGAGTTTAGCATAAAGTGCTGTAGCTCCTCCCCTTTAAAGCAATCCCAGAATCCTCAGCGTAAGAGAGTAGGCTCTTGCAGACAGGTGAGCAGCTGAAGTTGACTGTGCTGTTTGCCCAGGGCGTCACTATGGAGCTCCTGCGTGGTGCTCCCCCTGCTGGCGCTCACCTGGATGTCAGCCGTGCTGGCCATCACAGACCGCCGCTCCACGCTGTTCCAGGTGCTCTTCGCCGTCTTCGACTCGGTCCAGGGCTTCGTCATCATCACAGTGCACTGCGCCATGCGGCGGGAAGTAAGTGCCATAGAAATCTATTTGACTTTTTTCTTTTGACAGCACATACTTTCATTTAAAGGGCATCTCAGGCAGCTCCCTGGCTATTACCAGCAGTTTGCCCTAGAGTTATCATTTAACAAGTATATCTAATTGAAACTTGGAATTCATTGCGAATTTGCCGGTGAAAAGTTGACAATTGTTTTAAAATACACCCCAGGGAAAGTGTCTGATAGGATATACCGACCAGGCACCGAATGAAAGGCTACATTTAATAGGCTGTGTGGTGTGTCCACCATTACTTTCCCTGAGTTTTATTCTCTGGAAGAAACACCCAAGGCGCCTTTTAAGACAGGGGCATGTCCCACAATGTCCTGGCTCTGTCAGGGATAATTTCCATGGTCCACCTGACTGCTAAACCTGGACTTGGCTGAACCGTTTAAATTTTACTTTCTCCTTGGTTCTGGAAGTTCCTGTGATTTAAAGTTCATGGAAGGGACAGCCCTGCAGGATCTCGGCTGGGCACTCTGCTAAAGGCAAACTAATTTTAAAAAAGAACACGCAACTATTTCATTCTTTATTTATTTCATTTTTCATAATGTTTGAAAATTTTGGTAGCAGTGTGAAACAGTGAATTGTTCACTAGAAGGCTATGTATAAATATGTGTGAAATTCCACTGATCCACATCTATCTGAGCTTAATCAACTTCAATATGGTTATGTTTCAGTATAAATGAACCTAACCAGCTTGAGGCAAAGGCTCCACACATTTCTTTAGTGCCATAATGGTGGAGATAATGTTGTCTGTGTTACTTAGTAAGCTTCCTTGTGTTGGTGCATCACTGCTTGCTAATATTTGTCTTGTTAAACTTCTAACAGCTTAATGTTGACTGCCATTGGGTTTTGGGACATGAAAAATATGTATGGCATGTAAAAAAAAGTAATGCAGAAAATTGTCTCCTTGTGTAAAAATTTCTTAACAAAAATGGTGGTGTTGAAGATAAAGATAACAAACGACGGATTCAGGAGTTCTTTTTTTATAATTTAATAAAACGACTGGTCAGGAAGAGGTACAAGTACAAAAAGTCTTCAAAAAGAATACATGAGTTTATATAGTTTTTAGAGACAAAGAACTGTTGTTCCAGCCTATGAGATTCATTTAATCACCAAGTAAAGATTCCATTTACCAGCCAGTCATAAGTTAGGATCAGGGAATCCATACCAAGACTGACCATACGGGCCTAGAGGTCCTTTAATCCCCTAACGCACTTGATTTATACTACAGCTGGAGTTTATCTCCTCTTGCCTACATTCCAACAGACACATGGTATGGGGTGAAATGACATACAATGAGATGTATAGGGTAGTAAAAGTAAACCTTCAGCACTTATTGAAACACATTTATCAAGTTACCGTAAGGTCACTGTGACATTATATATGATTGCTTATATAAGGCTTTCTGTGAGTCAACTTTTTTCAATCATAACCCAGCACTTGTTTAATTAAAACATTGTAACACAGTCTTTGCTACTGGCTCCTGAATATCGTCCCAACATGTGTCAATCAAGTACTCATTCAGATCAATAGCTGTAGCGGTACATACTCCATGGTTAGCTTGTATGCTTTGTCTCTGTATCCTTAGAGAAAGTCAGCTAACCTGATAAATTAAGATGAGAGGCACATTTTCAATTTTCAATTTGCTCATGAAAAGTAATAGCTTGCTGTTTACACTTGGGCATTGCAGAATATCTCATTTTTTGATAGCTTTTAAACTCAGTACATACAACTGCATACTGGGAACCAAAATCAGTAGCTGAATAAAGTACATATAGCTAGCAACAAGCCAAATATGCACACTGTTTACACTGTGTTTTTCAACAATATAAACTTTGTATTTGTTGCTTGAAACTCTGGTAGAAAGTGCTCTCAGCTTTTTAGTAAAAAGGAGTGAACTCTTCTCCAGTCCAAAAATGTGGGTTTACATATACACTTTTATTTGATTTATTCGTTGAAATTGGATGTTTTATCATTTATGTTTAAAGTTTGCCAATGTAACAGTGGGCTGGACCCTCAGGGACCTCCATCCAGCAGTGAATGTACTGGTACGACAATGTCGCCAAATGACTCAATATGCTTTTAAAACAAGGTTTATTGGCTCATAGATTTAGCTCACGACTATTCTTTAGGATTTTTAAAATACAAAACCGCAGCTCTAGCAAGCCTTGCTGTGACAGGAGGACCACTTTAACTTACTTTGAACCTGGTAATCAAAACATATTAGATGAGCTTTCATGAGGAATCTTTTCATTAGGAACTCTATGCATCAGGCTGGTTTTTTTCAAGCAGAAATTTCTTTGATGGTAGTGTCAATAGTGTCACAACTTGAACGACAATGTTCTTCAATAAAACAGCAACATATCAACAGGTTGTAAAAGCTTTGACCTTGAGCTGACTTGATCTGAGGAAAAGATCAATTTAGTGCCATTCTGAGACTCTAGTAGATTATTGTGTCGTCCGGTGTATTATTTGATCTGCGGTATGTTATTCAGAGTTGTGGCACTCGTTACCTCTGGCTTACCCATAATGTCGATGTACTTTGTTCGTATTCTCCACCATGTGCTCAGTGGGCTGACTTTAACATCTCATGCAAATAATGCAGGAGGGTAAAATGCTTAAACCATGCTAAGCCATCTATATTAAATCAATATCATAGAACCAGGGATTAGAATAAAATACATCCCTGAATTGTTTTAGTAAATATATGAAAATCCTTCCAGAGGGCTGTATGTAATCCCCAATGGCTTTAGCATATCAAAAAAGCCATGTCTCATTTCAGCATTATTATGCATGATGTTTCATTGCACACAGTACAATACTATACCTGTGTGAATTAAATTCACTTAAGTGCTTAAATAAACAGCTTTCTGTGAAATGCTCCCATAGCATAGTTACTGTTGTTAGATTGGGACCATTAAAAAAAAAAAGTCAGTCTTTCCAAATGGTTGCAGAAGATTGGTTTTAAAAATATGTAATCACAACAAATGCATGTTATAGCGAACCAAAATTACCACATTCAAATAACCATATTTCCTTTGAAAGATGAGGTTCAAGATTTAAAGACCTTGTGAAATTGGATTTGAAGTGTTCATTAAGCCACAAGTTAAAAATGTGTTCTTACTTCAAATGTGAATGAATGGTGAAATAATGCTGTTTCCTTTTGATGTGAAGTGTGTCATTTCTTTACCACCTGCATTGGTGGTTTGACATGCCCTGTCAATTCTGTTTGAATATTCACTTCCAGTTCAGTTCTGCAGCTCTATAAATGGCACACTACTGATTGGCTAATAGCTCATTAAACATAGTCTCCAAATAACCAGTACCAAATCTGCCTGTAATGGGAAATATAAGATCTTTGTTGCTTTCAGTGTTTAAAAAAAATTAATAAAACATTTCAACTGAAACTATAGGCTTAATATCGCAGTGTGAATGTCCTTTTAATTATGTATGCATTATATAGCTATTAAAACAAAATCTTATTTTCATTGCCCAGGGACTTAAAAAAAACTCTAAGAGCTCCATAATGTTTGGGGCAGACATTTTTATTTTATTTGGCTTTGTACTCCACAATTTTAGATTTGAAATCAGAGTTCACATGTGGTTAACGTGCATATTCTCAGCCTTTATTGAAGGGTATTTTTATATATTTTGGTTTCACTGTGTAGAAATTACAGCACTTATACTGTATGAACAGTCCCCCCATTTCACGGCACTCAGCCAATCAGTAGTGTGACATTTAGGGACCATACATTATGGAGCTCACTGTATATGCTATCCTGCATGGGAAGCTTCTCTTGGCTTTTTAGGTTTTATTTGTCTTTAGATGTTGGGACATGTTTGAGTTTCATGCAGCTATGGTTTCAGTGACAGGGGAAAAGGAGGTTTTAATTACAGTGGACAGGCTACAGTCACACACTAACACATGGGATATGGGAACACTAGCAGGAGGGAAATGCAGCACACGCAACTGTAATGAAAACAAAGCTGAGGGGAGACACTGCGGGTTCAGCATGCATGTCACTCTGGAGTTTAAACTCATATTATTGTTTTATTAAAAATCTCATATTGCCACCCTCATATGACTGCTACACAATCAAAATGAGAGCCATGAATAAAATTCTCCTGAGTCTGATATCTCTGCAGCTGGTCTGATGGAGATTATTAAAACAAAGCAATCTCTCTCTCTCTCTCTCTCTCTCTCTCTCTCTCTCTCTCAAATTTCAAATTTTCAAAGTGCCTTTATTGGCATGACAAATATATGCACTTGTGTTTCAGAATAAAATTATGTACAATATGAATGCTAGATCATAGATTAGGTTTTTTAAAAGCCTATGACAAAAATGGCAGTGATGGTAGGTGTGTGTGTGTGTGTGTGTGTGTGTGTGTCCGCATGTTAGCTTGTATGTGTGTATATTGTTTGTGCATGACGGGGTCACTCATTGTCCCTCAGAGTGTGTATACAGCAATATTTTTCCCCTAATAAATTGGGTAGCCCACTTGCATCAGTCGTGTTATTGAAGTGTTTTTCTGTTTCAATTTTGTTGTCTTTGCATTGTTGGCACAATCTCCTTTCTTCCTGCAGGCATTATTTTTGTGCCTTCCAGTCTATATGGCTAGGGTGTGCTCGCTGAATCCGCACCTTGTCAAGGTGCTTCTCAGTTTTTTTGTCAGTGATTGTGGTGAGCCGGTGAGTGTTAGTATGTGTTAGTGTAAGTGGAGAACTAAGGCTCAGGATCGCCTGAGTGGATTTTTTTTTTTGCTTTAGCGTTTAGTATCGCAGGGCCTTGTATTGATGTAGGTGGGGGTCACTTTGTTTTAAGCGTTTCCAAAATTTAATTGCCCTTTTTTGTATTTTGATAAGTAATGGGCAGTGGCCTAATTCTGCCCTGCATGCACTGTTTGTTGTGTTTTTATGTAACTTCAAGATATGTTTACAGAATTGTGCACACGGGGTTTCAATTGGATGTTTGTCCCATTTGCCAAATACTTAACTGATGGGTAGACCCCTCACCTCACTGCCAAAAGGAGCAATTGGTACAATTATATCTGATATATATCTCTATCTTTTAAGCCAAATTCTAATTGGAATCTCTGCTGAAATGTGTTGTTATATGGCATAAAAGGCCCTGCGTGCTTTCTTCCTCAGTTCATTCACCGCAAAGCTGAAGTTTCCTGTAGAACTGATTTTTAATTCTAAATAATTGTAATCAAAGGAATGTTCAATATAATTTGCTCATAACATGAATTAGTGTTTTGTTCCCTGGCATCTGGATCTCAGATCTCTCTCTCTCTCTCTCTCTGTCTCTCTCTCTCTCTCTGGCTCTTATTTCAGTATTTAGGTTAAAGATAGAGGTAGCTGCTTTCATAAATGAAATGATATAAAATGTTGCTGGAAAGAAATAACCCATAAACATCTGCAGCTGCAGTCGTAATACAGGTTAATTAATACTACTGGAAATCATATCCTCTCTTAATGTAATGACAATGTGGGGACGAGGGGAAGGCATTGGTATATGAACTGTGGAGGGTTTGTTTGTCTTTATTTATACCAGCAGTACACTGAAAAACCAGAGGCTTTTTTTATACAGACAAATGAACAGCATGGCCACATTTTAATGGCAGATAGTCACAGAGAACTGTGAATATTGCATTGTGAAGGAACACTATTTTTATTTTCTTGCTAATAATAAAAAAAAGTTTCAGATGAGGCAAATCCTTATTACACAGCCAACTCCATTATCTACTTTTTCTGTCTCCTCCTCTCCCTCTCTATCTCTCTCTCTATGTCTCTCTCTCTCAGGTCCAAGATGCAGTGAGATGTCGGATGGGTGTCTGCAAAGACGACAGCGAGAACTCGCCCGACTCCTGCAAGAATGGCCAGGTGCAGATCATGGTGAATGGCTTTACATCTCATTACATTCTCTCTCCCTGCCCCCTTCCCCCTTCACCCTACGGCAGACAGATATGACCGGTAATGTCCAGTGTGGAGGACACACACCTTGTCTGTCTCCGCCCCCAACCCACTGCTAGCATAATGGGTCTCTAATGCTCTTGCCCAACCCTGTTTGCATGTTATTATTACTATACAGCAGTGCACTGATCAGCCAGCCATGGCCAGTGATATAACAAATTTCAATATTAACTAGCCCTCTTATATACTACAGTTCTACTCAATTCTGTTACATTGATCATTTTACATATTACAGTGTAAGTTAGTCATTTTACATGCTACATCAGTAGGCTTAAATTAAGTTTTGTTACATTCAGTACCACTGCATTAGCCTGTGGTGCATCACAATGGATGGAGTTACCATGCTATGAACTCGCTGTGAATCAGTGGCTCACTTCCACTAGGATTGATCAGTGGGATCCAGGATGACAGGATTCTGTGGATCATTTTCAGTCTCGTCTCCCAAAAAAATGAACACGAGAACCCAGGATTTTTATATTCCTGGAACTGGGAGAAATCTTAATATCCAGCCATTGTTAACACGTAAGTTAACACATAAACAGATGCGATATATAAAAACACGCATGTGAAATTTCCTCTCATACAGACTACATTTAAACATTTAAACATTTCTGCACTTAGATTTCAACATGGAACGATTTTGACGTTATAAGTGATAGAATAGGCCGTGCACAGTTAGCATGCAGCCCAAGGATATTATCTAATATTTTTGTAAGCTTACTGGACATAGGGATGAAATTGATATCAATCTTATCGTTTAACTATGTGTAAGGTAGCAAAAAAGTTCATTTCCCAAAATGTTGGATGATTCCTTCGTTTTAGTGAGTGTATATTGTTGTGGGCATTTGCTATTTTTAACCAGGCTGCAGTAAGCTATTACAATACGCAATGAAGACATATTCTCTTAACAGACTAACAGAGAGGTGAATGATAAAGTGGCATTTAATAATTGGAAATTTTTTATGACAGAAGCTGACACTTAATTTAATTCCTCATTATACAAGCTTACGTGTACATGTGATTGAAGTTATGTTTCTGGAATAGGCGACACATGTCTATATATTATCTGGCTGGTTACGGTTTTATTGAGATAAAGAAGACTTAGTTTAACAATACTTTTTTATGTTTTGAAGAATATTTGCCTTCTGATAGGCCTATTGCTTTGGAGATAAAAATCCAGTCAGAAAATTTGTTCAATCTCTAACTGCTCTTCCTACAGCGATGTGTATTATACATGTCTTCAACCACAATGAAGATTCTAAAAGTCGCTGCAGTTTTGTACATGAATTATGGGATTTCCAAAAGGTTGTGCTAAATTACTATGAATTGCTAATGGTCCATATTCAGGAAAAATGTCAAACCCTAGCGTGGACCAATCAAATGGCATCGACAGAGCATGAAAGCTCTCTAAGTTAAGGCTTCGGAAAGACTCAAAATCACCCTCCTCCCTGCCTCGTTTTCATAATTTGTCCTTCGTGCATCATGTTTTGTTTTGTTTTTTTGTTCCTCCGTGCGTTTCTCTCCTGGCAGAAATATCCTCATGTCATCTACAGCCAGCAGTGTGCGGCAATTAGATACCCACCGGCAGGTCACCCAACCATGGCGCCAAACAACCACAAGCCAGTAGGTCTAGCAGAGTAGAGCAATCTGCTAAATTAGTGCTTATCTGTTTCTCCCTGTCATGACTAGCAATTTAGATGCAAGGTGAGCGTTTGAGCATTTTAATTCTAACGTTTCACTTGGATCGGTTGTCAACTGTGACCGTTCGGAGCAGAAATCAATGCAATTTTCACTCCCATCACTGTTAGCTCTGTTTTCTTTTTGGCTAGACCGCAACAGCGGGGCCAGCCCTACAAACGCGAATGTCTGTGACTGAGTGACTGAGTGATCTGACTGAGTGATGACGTTACACCATTGGTTGGCCAGATGACTTGTGTTAGGTCCAGCCGTATACTAGGTTTTGACCTGGTCTTGTTTTCTTATTTTAATATTTTAGATAGAGAAGTTCAGAGATAACTGTAGAGATTGTAGACCTGGTGTGGTCTTTCCATCCTGGAGCACCTTTTTCAATAATTTTACTGTATACACACACTCACACAGAACTGTGGCATGACACTCTCTAAGTGTGAACCACACACTGTACACTTCGACCTGTGTTTTGTGAACTTAAAATTGTAAGGAGTGTGGCACAGTGGGTAAGGAACTGCGCTTGTAACCGAAAGGTCGCAGATTCGAATCCCGGGTAAGGACACTGCCGTTGTACCCTTGAGCAAGGTACTTAACCTGCATTGCTTCAGTATATATCCAGCTGTATAAATGGATACAATGTAAAGTGCTATGTAAAAAAGTTGTGTAAGTCGCTCTGGATAAGAGCGTCTGCTAAATGCCTGTAATGTAATGTAATGTAATGTAAGGCGCTGTTCCTTATAATTCCGAGATACCATGTTTTAGAACTTTAAGCCCCATATCAGAGCAGTGACTTGCATTGCATAAAATAATAGTTTTAATCGATAGCAGAAGGAGAGGTGACAAGGAACATCCCAATGTTAGTAACGAACTAAAAACCTCAAACAGAACCCTATAATCATAAGCTGTTTGCATGGGTGTTTTTTTTTTTTTTTGAGTGGGGATTCATGTGGTGAGCTTGTGCTTTCCCCTCAGTGGAATGATTCATCCTTTTCTCCTCGTGCCGCAATTTCATCCGTTTCCTATCTCAGCTTCCGCTTTTGAATTGTGTCTCAATGTTATTCTGAGTAAAAACTTAGCCTAGTGAGCAGATAGTGGAGGACACTGAGGGACGCTGGGAGGTTGTGATTCTCGAGGGAGGTATGGAGTCACGCAGGATGCTGTCAGTCTCTCTTGGAATCACGTAGGGTGTGTCAGGTCTCATGGGATGCTGTGAGGCTTGGGCCTGAACTTCAGCCCCATAGGGGACGGATGTAGCAGTGAGGGGACACACACAGGGAACTGTAGGTCATGAGACACTGGCTGTCACCTGTCTCCACTCCTAATCTCTTTGATGATTTATCCGCTTTAAGATGCACATACGATTGAGGGATTGTATCACCACTGTCTCTGTACTAGATAACTGCTTTGTTTTTTTTGTTTTTTTGTTTTTTTGCGGTGCGCTGCATTGTATTTCACAATGTACAGTAAACTAGATAAGATTATGTTGAGCCAGCAGTTTTAGCTCATTAGGATCACATGCATTTTTTGGGTAAACCTTTGACTTAAACACATGCCATGTACATGTTCTCTGTCCCTGCCACCCCAGTCCTGTTAAACAAAGTCCCCCTCAACTTCCCGCAGTTGCAGAGCAATGGGTACAGCACTGGCTGTTTCTAGGATTGCACATATTTCCATCCTTGCTGATTTTCTGGTCTTTATCGAGAAATGTCAACCTTGTTAACTCTAGCTGCCGATAATTAGAGCACACCCAGCCTGCAATTAAGCATTCTTATTACAGATGAGGGAAATAAAAAAACAACAGCAGCTTATCAAAGGCTCTGCCTCGTCAGGGTTGTGCACTGTCACCATGTTGGACAGGTGACCGCTTCCCCGTCCATCTATCCCTCTGAGTGTCTTCTGCTGACGGCCAGTATTTTCCCCTCTTACTGTCCATGCTAATTACAGTCTTTTTTCTGACAGCCCTGCGGCTTCCTTTTGACGCTGTACTTTCTCTGTACAGTGCTGCATTCTCCCACCAATCCACCACAAAGCACTATGGGTTGTTGGGTTGTTACTTGTCTGTGTGCTTTTACAGCATGCTTGTTTGCCATTGATCTGCACAGTTCTGACAAGGCTTCATTTTCACACTCATCCCGTTTTCATTCAGCTGCTTGTTCCTTTACTCAGTTGTTCAACATTGTGTTCCTAGTAATACTAAAATGCACTTGCCTATTCACTCACAGACCCACATGTGCACACACAAACACACACGTGCTTACCCAAACATACTTTACTGCACGCTCATCTCTCTCTCTCTCTCTCTCTCTATCACTCTCTGTCTTTCTTTCTCTTGCCCACACACACGCAGTTCATCTCCATCATCTGCAACCTCTCTTAAGATATTACAAATGAACTGAGCAGACAGTGCAGGGCTCCAGTGCCCTTTAGTGGCAAATCAGTGCCCATTGCGCAGCCTGGCTCTGGTGCTCAGGTGGTCATCGAGGGTCAGAATATCAAAAGCAGATGTCCCCACTGCTGTTCCCATTTTAACTCAGCTTCCTGTGTTTCCTGTCTCCATACAGACAGACTTTGAAAAAGACGTGGACCTAGCATGTCAAACAGGTACGATCATTTGATTACTTTTCAGGATGTTTTGTTTTTGTTGTTGTTTTCTTTTTTTCTTTTTTTTGCATGGCACTGCATTATTTTTACAAAAAGAGCACCTATTTCCAATTGATAAAAATATCAGGCATAACGTAACTTAACAAGGACTTCAGCAGTGTTGGCAAGCTTGTCACAACTGATTGCAGTTCAAGATTTCTTTAGTGTTACTAATTCCGCAATTCACATGATTCCAATATGCTATTTAACCTTGCACTGTAGCATAACCACGGCTTTCGACTTTAATTTTGGATTTAATCAAAAATGTTTTCTGTGATGTGCTCTTTTTGTCAAAAGGATGTTCTGATCAGAATGTAATAATTTCTTTGAAAATAGAATGTGTAAGGGCAAATTAACAATGCACCATTGCTATTTTCTGCACTCTTTCAGAGAGAGGACATCCATGTAAGTCAGTTGCCCTGGCAACGTTATATCTTTCTGTCACTGTCTTGCCTTTTTGCTTTTTTTAGATGTACAATTGTTCTTGTTGAAGCAGGTAATGACAATTTTGCAGTTCATAATTTATTAATTTACGGCCATTCATGGTCATACACGGGCTACTGAGAGTTTCTTTCGACCGGGCCCTATCGCAAAAACATTGCACTTTTCATCCAGGGTTCCACAACGGTGGGAATACGTTTCCTTCATCCTGCCAGGAATAGGTGGCTTCAGTCGACCACAGTTCCTCAGGTTTCTGCGGCATTATATTCTCCTAATAATGTGCCAGACACACACTGGCTACCTGTTGTCAGCAGAGGGGGATACACCTGTCCTCCGATTAGCTTTAGCGCTCCTGTTACAGTGTAACATGGAAAAAATGTTCATATTGTGTGCATTTTCTGAAATGTTTTTACACTTAACAGTGGCAGGGAATAATTGTTATCAATGTCCTGAAACATTTTTTCCACAACTAAATTCAGAAAATGTTTGTATGGACATGCAGTACCAAATGGGCACCAGGTAGAGGATGTTTTCAAGGTTGTGTATAAAATTGTGGTTGTTTACTTCACTAGTGATATGAAATATGATAGTTTTGAACTTGCTGTCTTCAGTTAATATTTTGACTGAAGACAGTACTATGGCACATTTCTTATGGTTTCAGTATTTATGCCAGTAACTGTGTTCATTTCATAACCTAGCTGGGCTTTTTATTTAATATTGCATATTAATTCTGGTAATACTATGTTTTATACCTTAAATCTCATTATACTGCTGGGCATTAGTTTCAAGACTCAAATCAGTCCAGGCAGTAATAATTATTTAAGCTGTCATGTTAGCGGCTTAAGTGAGATAAACATTTTAAGACGGCTACCTTTATCTTCATGAGCTTTGCATAATTTGATTCAAATAATTATACATTCTTCAACGCAGTGATACTGTTGAACAGTATTGCTAAAGGCACATTCACTCATGAACACGAAGTCTGAAGTTTTTATTGAATGAAATCACACCTTGTTCAACGCATTTTTTTATGCTTCTGTATTTGAATGTTTCTGAAATACTGAAGTTTCCAGTAACATAGCTGTATGTAACGCTTACTGATCTTACTGTGAATTACCTCGAACGCCCCCTTCTGGTTCCTCTCTCTTGCTCCTGCATCTTCGGCACCCTCCTTCTTACATGTATCTCTTTGCCACTCCTCTTCCTCTCATTCTCATTACTGTCTCTTCCACCATTCTTCCATCTTTCACTATGTCCTTATATGTGTTTGCTGTATTCTTTGTGCTCCTCCATTCCTACCTTTGCATCATCCACCCATTTTTCACCTTCTTCATCTTTCCCTCTCTGCTGTTTGTTCCCTTTATTTTCTTTTCCTTCCTCTGCCCTTCCATTATCTTCTCCTCCTTCTCTTTCTCCATCCTGTCCTCCATCTCTCTCAAACACTCTTGCCCTCCTTGTCTTTTCTTCTTCCCTGTCCCCTGTCCCCACCCCCGGTGTGCTCTCCCTGTCCTGACCCAGTCATCTTTAAGGAGGTGAACACTTGCAACCCAGCCACCATCACAGGCACCCTGTCCCGAATCTCGCTGGACGACGAGGACGACCCCAAGCTGGCATCCCACCAGGAGGGGGTCAACTTCAGCAGCCTGCCGGGCAACATCCCACCCCCCAACCTGCTGGTGCAAGTGCCTCCACTGGGGGGCCTTAACGAGCTGAGCGAGCAGCCCCTGAAGAAGGAGGTGAACGTGGAGCAGCAACATCAGAGGGGGGCGCCGGTGTACCTGTGCACGGAGAGCGGGCTGGGTTGGGCGAGGCCGCAGGATGGGGGCGGCGGCGGCGGCGGGGGGGGCGAGGGGGACTACATGGTCCTGCCCCGTCGGACCACAAGCCTCAAACCTCCGCCCCTCCAGGACGAGGACAAGCCCCTGAACATCGGCGTGGAGGACCCGCCCTTCCCCCCTCCGCCCTCGCCCCTCACGCTGCACACGGCCGAGAGCGAGGCCTACCCCGACTTTGCGGCGGTGGACCACATCGGCATGAACATGAACCGCTCCTACGGCACGCTCAAGCAGCTGCCGGCGCATGGCCATGGCCACTCCCACTCCCACTCGCTGCAGTTCAAGCAGCGGCCCTCCATCCGGCAGATCCTGGCCTCCGGGACGGTGGAGCGGACCCGCACTCTGCCCCGCAACCTGGGCAGCACCAGCACCAGCACCACCTTGTCCGTGGGCTCCCTGGAAGTAAGTACAGAAGGGCTTAAAGGGTCACGTTGCCTTCTTCATACCCACCCGGCCAGAATGCAAGGCCCAATGGTTCTGTCACCTTGGCCCACTCTGTAAACCGCACAGTAGCAGCACTGTAATACACTATCATGATACAGCGAGTAAGAGGGACAACTCAGCGCTGCCTTTGAGTGCCGTTGTCGCTTTGGGTAAAAGCGTGTGCCAGATAAATGCAATGTGATGTAATGTAACCTCCTGGCCGACAGATAGGAAGCTCAACATGAATAACAAAAACAAACAAACATTAGAGCAAGGCAATCCGGTAGTCTTAAGAAGAAAGGAGCATGGCACTGTATGGCACACTAATGCAACAGTTGTTTTCACACAAGGAGAAGGGGCAATGGGTTTTAAAAAGGAAAAGGTGAAAGGCACAAAAAATGAATCAGCTGAACAAATTTAGACACTTTTGTAACCCCTCTCTTAAAACACACTCCAAGTCATCTTGCTTTATCCAGTAGCAGCCAGGTTTCAGTGTAATTACTATAATTACTGTAGTTATTATCCAGGACGTAGCGATCGTCAAAATCACGCCGCTTTTGTCAGTCGCAGCGAAACTGCTGCTCTATGCCTTTGGACACACCATGGCACCTCTGAAGGGCCAGCATGCCCTAACGCCTGCAATGGGAAGTGCGGTCCAGCATGCCCGTCTCTGTAATTACACTACACACCCAATAGGAAACAGGGTGGATGACAGGCTGCCCGCGGTGTGCCAGAGAAATGCCATCGTGTGGGAACGAGCTGCTTTCATTAGCGCGCCAGCGGGTCATTCACTCTGAAACAAAAGCTTGCTTAGAGAACACACACAGCTAAGATGGCCTCTCTCTCTCTCTCTCCGCAACAACAAGCAACAGCTCTCAGTCCCAATGTTCTTTAGGAGAGAGGCTCTAGACATTATATTTATATATATATTTAAATATCATCATACACACCTGTGCTTTTTGGTCACACGCTCTTTTCCTCAGTTGCAGAGGAGGCTTTTTTCAGGCCGGGAGACAATGAAAGTAGGAGCAGAGCCACTCTTGTGTAGCTCTGCGCCTGCATGACTTTGAGCTTAAGGAGCAGAGACAATCAACACAGCTCACACACTCAGTAGTTTGGCCGTTTGGTACCATTTGATTTCCATGTAGATGCTTTGAAAAATGGAATGCTGTACTAGAACATGTATACCATTTTTCCTGTTCAGGAGTAATGGAGATGGGGGGTGGGGGTTATCCTATAAGACAGGCTGGGTGGCTGGGCGGTGCTCAACTTGTTTCTCTCAGCATGCTGTGGGCTTGGATGATGGGTTCTGGGACATGCCATGCTCATGGCTTTCAGGGGAGAACTGGATGCTAATAATCACCTCTGCCAGCTTGTTCCAGGGTTACTGCCTTTAGTCTTTTTAGTGAAGAACACCCCGCTTCCTTCTTCTTGTGCAGAGGAGCTAGACCACTCACAGCCTTTACAATCAATGTCAGTACTTATCTCTAAACGCGAACAAGCTCTATTTGGCCACCGTGGCCAGATCAGGAAATACCACTGATTGGCTGGCTTGTAATGTCTGCTTATTTGGTAGCCCCAAATTTGTTTTATGCTGTATTTTGTGTTCCAGTGCGAGTAAAAAATCCCCTCACACATTGGCTGGGATGGGATTTTAAAAGCTTCCTTTCACCCTGGTATTCAGACAAACTCTGAATTAAGACTCTGTTATATCATTCAGGCTCAGCCTCTTAATAATTAAGAAAAGTGTGCAATCCAGCAGGTCTGAATGGAATAAAAACCAGAAACATTTATAACACTCCAAGACCAGGATTTCCAACCATGATCTATATGTCTGTGTATACTTATGTGTGTGCAAATATATGTTTGTTTGTTTACTTTGTGTGTGTTTGTGAATGCATGTGTTTGTGTGTGTGAGAGAGAGAGAAAGAGAGAAAGAGCGAGATACAGTAAAGTGCACTATTGTCAGAAGATGAACATTGAAGGTAAGAAGAGAAAATTCCCATAGATCCTATCGGAAGGGAGTTGCCATGACGAAGTTGACAGAAGTCTCTGGGGACTAATTGAGTGAGCACACACGTGTCAGTCTCTTCACAAACACTCTGCATCTCCTTACACAGTATAGACCTGCTGAACACAATCTTACTCAGATGCTCCACTTCTCTCCACTTTCACAAATAGAGGCCTCTTAAGCTTCATGTCAGAAACTTGTGTTTCTTTGAAACAGAACTATTAACCTGTAGTGAACTGCACGGGTGCATTGGCGGCCCTAGGCATATCCCTTGTGGCGATGGCACCAAAATTAATTCTTCTGCCAGCCTTTGCTATTGTTTATATATAGCATTTCTCACACGGGTAAATTCCCTTGCCAGAACACAAATATTTGTGTGATATTATATTGAATCATGTTTTCTATTTATAAAAGGCTGATATTTATGTTATTGATTTCAGTATAATATGAAAAAAACTGCCTTCTCTAGGACATTTTCCATTCATAATTTCAGTTTTTTTATGATATCAGACAACTAATGAAATGGTAGAATTAGACGCATTACTCACTAATGAACTGTAGTCCAGGATATCTGACACTCTCTGTGTTCAACATTCAACCTATCATTTATATTTGTAAATGTATGCAAAACAATAGCTTGGCTGAATGAACTTTGTCCTTTGTAGTTTTGTTGATTCTATTCCTGGGATTCAATCCACATTTGTCCCCAAGCTTTGATTAACCGTCAAAGAATACATACTACATACCAACATAGTTGTAAAGTTCAGAAATCACAAAAAACTAACTTGCCAAACTAGGTTTGAGAAGAAAAAGTGTATACTTGGAGAAATATTGTTTGTATACAAGCCTATATTTTTAACAAGAGTAATCCATCTGCTGCACCTATTGCCTCTACCAGGCATTTTGTTCAATTATGAACAGGCTATTTTTGTGCAAGTAACGTACACAAAACGTTGTTGGTATGTACAACGTGATTTTAAACATCATTGTACATTATTGTATATCATGAATACCATCAGAACATCCAGAGTATTTTTGCAAAACATTCTAGAAATGGCTTCATGTTTTTTCTGTTTTTCCATCACATGACTTTTTAAAGTTCTGACGGTACCACATGAGTATTGGGTAAATTATCATAAAGCCTAGGACTGAGGAGCTGTGAAGGTGTGGTAGCCAAGTCACAACATGCAACCAATGTGTGCTATGCTGTGTCCTGCAGTGGTCGTTTGTGGTCAGTAAACCAGTTCCTTCCACTCCACTCGTTCATGGTCAGAAAAGATTGAGGCCTGATCCGGCCTGTCAGACAGTTCGACCTGCAGATATTTGGGCTCCTTCCCCTGAGTCGATCAGTTGCAGAGGCCTAGAGGTTTATTTTGTTGGTGAATGGTGAACTGCTGTCATTGATAATATCTTCTCTCCCTTTAGAGGAAAAGAGTACGGTACTCTGAGCTGGACTTTGAGGTAAGACCCCACCCCCAGTCCCACCCTCCCCCACCCCCTCCCTGCCTTCCAGATATATGCCTCTGCGCTGAGCCTGCTGTCTGTGTTTCTGTCTGCTCCTGGTCGAGGGGGGTGGGGCTTAAATATTCACAGTGGGAGCCCATGACATTGTGGCAACCACCCCCTCCCCTTTTGAAACTTTGTCCAGAATTTTGCTTCTTGAGTTAGGCTTAGTCCCCTTCCTTTCCATTCCTAAAATCCACGTGTAGTTTAGAATGCCATGGTTGCTGATTGTCTGGTGGCATTGTGAATGAGTAGGGACAGGCACGGGGATCTCATGGAATGACCAAGCCTGAAGATCCAACAAATCTCCAGTCCAGTGCAACTTTTAAGTCCAGGTCTTGTTCACATCATCATAGAATCCTTCAAATATTTCCAGGGCCTTTAAAGTTGACAAAGTGTTATTTCAATCCAAATTGAAACTTGGGAGACCTGAATCTAGTATTGACTGGAGATCTGTGTTCCAATTTTGGAGACGCCATCTCAGAAGGTATGTCTGGTTTGCTTGGATGATTAACAGGCATCAATGCTGTGATCTTTGACCTCCAGTCCAGTCCAATCACTCCACATGACTTTGTCCATAAAGAATCGGTCTCAGATCTCCCTGCCCAAAGCCAGTGCACTACTGTACAAGCAAAGCCAGCGAGGGATGGAAAACAACCAAAAACCCCAAATAATGCCTACTCTTTGCCTACCGCTGACAGAGGCACACAAAATAAAACCCAAAAAACCATTGGATTGCAACGTCATTGGCTTAATTGGAGTTTGTATGCAGAGTGATACTTGACCAGGTCGAAGCACAGCCCTCGTCATTCTTGCATGACAAGCAGTCCTGTCAATTAAGACACCAGGCTGAGACGATCCACCCCCAATTAAACAGGAGTCACGATGACTAAGCGTCACTTCTGTCAGAACATTGCTGACCGTGGAACCAGCACAGACAGGCTCTGATTTTCATTCTCTTCAGGGTTTGTTGAGGTCAGCTCCAGAAAGACACAGAACAAAAACAGCTCGATCTCACTGACATCACAACCCCCCTACCCCAACCCCTCGCAGACACATACACAAGCACACACTCGGAGCACCATTATCGTCCCTGGAGCACTTCTCCTTTTGCTCCCTTTTATTCTTTTATTTCTATCCCTCCTTCCAGAAAGTGATGCACACTCGCAAAAGGCACTCGGAGCTTTACCACGAGTTGAACCACTCCACCAAGTTCCACACCATAGACAGGTATAACAGGGACCCTGCTTTGTCCACCTTCAAGGTAAGCTTCTGTTGTGGGGGAGCAAGGCCTCTGTAGGCCTCTGCTAGCCAGTCCCAAATAGCTTCCATCATCCACTCCCCACCCACTATGTTCAACCACACCCCTGAGAATTTGAAGGTGATGGTTTGCTCCATTTCAGCATCTGTCCAGGTGTGAGTTGAACCAACAGTTAACATATTTTGAGGTACTGGAGATTGCGCCAGTGTGCAGCAAATTCTGACCACCATGTTTCATGGATACCACATCCATGGTTCACATCATGTGAAAATCTGAGATGAACCAAACCCAGGACCGTGATCTAATCTATATGTAACCGAATATTACCGTAGGCACCATACTCATTATAGGTGTTCAAACTGAGGATTTACAATCAGTTTGTGTAAGCAGTGTGAAGCATTGTGATCCTGTGCGGTAAGGAAGTATACACAGATTGTTTTTGTCTTTTTTTGTTACTTCCTTTAATTGGCACATACATATTCAATTCATGCTGCTCACTGTTTTCCTCTCCATTCACAGAGATTTATGTTGCGACTTCACTTCAAATGTGTGCATTTCTGAACTGTAAAGCATTTTATTATAAGACTATTATTATGGTTTTAGGTGTTTACCGAACCAATAAATGATGTTTGCAGCAGCTGAGACAGTGACTGACTGCCCAAACTATTCATAGCTTTAAACAAACAATTCGTCTTGGTGGTGCTTTAACAAATATGGACTCATATCACTTTGAAAACTGGGAAATGGTGGCAGAAGTGATATGATGTACTTTACTTTTTACTTTTGTGGGTTTATCCACACTCGGTCCCTCAAGGCCACGTGCTGGTGGCTGAACTGGGAAAGTATACTACTGCCTAGAGTCCGAGTGGCAGTTGACTGGCTGGCCAGTGCAGGCGCATGCATGTGTAGCCACTTGCTATTTTTATTATGCGACCAGTCAGATGTTGCATGCCTTGCAGGAAGTCCTCATCGGATCACAGGTTCCAAAATAATGGAAACTACCCTCATCGTTGCCCGTGAGCCCTAATGAGTTTAGCGTCAGATAAAGCACCACACCAATTTACAATGCAAGCATGTTGTGTGGCAACAGCCATTTCAAATGTGCCTACTATCAAGTGCCACATATTATCTATGTAAGTCTATAAGTGGAAAAGAATGAGCCCCCCTCTGGTATTTTATGTCATTAAGATTCAGAACGCTAACTGCTGTCTGCAGTAGATTTCTTTCCACCGTGTAATTCAAATGTACCTGTATCTTATGACATTTCACAGTTTATAGGTTAAACTAATCACTCACTTCAAATAGAACATCTCGAGCTCCCAATTTTTTTCTCTCTCTCTTTCTAATCAGCTCGTTTCTGTTAATGTAATAATGTTCTGAGATCCTTTTGAAAGGCCTTGATAACATAACACCCATGCTAACCAGTTGGAAAGTCATCAATATGATAAGTGACAAATCATCCATTAGGTGAAACTGTAATCTATATTAGTATGTATTAGTGACACATTTCATAAAGTTTATGAGCAGAAAAAAATGAGCCATATACAATGTAATAAAAGCAGGCTTTGAGAGAATAGAAAATGTATATGCCTATAGGGACCAGAGTAATAATTCTCAGGTCAGATGCCAATCAGAGAAGGAATTTGATTCAGATTCAGACAACTGAATAACTGTCTGATCTGGAGAGTGAACAAGTACTGGAGCATTAATTTATGATGGTGTTTTTTGTTGTTACTACGGATTTTTACGAGATTTGAAAATTCAAAGCTTCCTTTGTAGCCCTTGATGTTACTTTTACACAGTCCTCATTAAGTAAATGAAGATAAGTTTGGTGGGACGTGTTTTTTGTACCGTACAATGTTTCAACACCTGATATATTGAGGATTAAATATAAATTCCAAATGAAGAGTAAAGTCAGTCTGGGGGAATCCCAAATGAATAACTTGGGAGAAAGTTTTGCAGAAATGATTATCCTGATGATATGTGCATTACACGCTTCACACCAAGTTAATCTATTCAGCAGCCTGCACTGCATTTATAACAGTCATGCTCCCCTGCTTTAAATATACTGCTATAGCATTACAGCAACACTCCAGTAACCATGGTTATAATGTTTATAAACCTGAAAATTAAATTTGGGAAACAAACAAACCATTAATCACTTGTTATTACCGTGGTAACTGAATTTATGATCTTGATAGCCATTAATGGTTTTAATTTCCATCTTCAAGTCTCGCATTTAAAAGGGCCGAAGCACTGCTGTTCTGTTATAACGATGAGATAAGGTTATCTGGCAGTTTCTAATTGCAGATGGATAACTATGAACACAAAGAAAGCTTCCATTCACTGGCCTAATGTCTGTTTACACACAGATTCAAATCACTGACTCTAAAAAGAGCTGTCATCCCTGGGTCACACAATCTAGCACGTGTGAGAACACCATAGCCCAACCCTCCATCCCCTGATAAAATACCATAGTCGTTTGCTTTGAAAAAGGCTCAAACCTAGTGATGGCAGAGAGGCATCCTGAGCCCAATGAGACTGTATATTATCAGTGACTCATTGGCTTGAACAAATCTCTGGATCTGATGTTGATGGTTGTTTCTTCACTAGTCCAAACAAGTCTGTGCTGGACAGCACATGATACCACAGCTCCACCCTTCACGAGGCTCACAGAGCTTCATTCTCCCGGTAGTAATAAAAATGCAGTCTGTAGGAGCACAGTTGAAGAGCCTTGCCATAAATGTGTTTTGTTTTTTCTTTTCGCCGATTTGACCTTTCCTCAGGTAGCCCGGCTACCATTGAAACAGTGCTATCCAAACTTGGTAGTGCCCCTGTGTGTGCTGGTGTGTGCTGGTTTTCATTCGGACCAAAAATAAAATTATTTGTGGGGTTGGGTGAGAGTATGCAAATGTATTTTTTGAAGATTCAGTCAGTTCTGAGATAATGAATGCTGTGTGGTTGTTCCTTTCAAAGGTTTTATTTGCTTGATGCAAAGAAATAAACCTCATAGTCCTAAATTCTGAATGTATGGACACAATCTTGGAAGCATTTAGTTTCTTTATCTTCTTGTTGCCGTTATTGATTGACAGTGAAAACCAGTGCACAACAGAAGGTGCCCCCAGGTCAGATTTTTTGTAGCCCTTGGTATCATACACAAATGTCATCCTACCACCGATTAAAAGACCCCTTCCCTTTAAATACCCAACCCACCATTCGCAACCTAACACCCCCCTCCCCCCCCCCCCCCACCCCTCCAATGCACACACACAAACATGAATAAATCGATTAATAGACTCTCTAAACCTTCAGCTTTTGAAAGACATCTCTGTGGCTCGATATTCGCCCCTTACAGGTCCCACCTCCTCCACCACCAAGACAAACCGAGCCCGTATTAACGCAGAAAATGAGCTTCGTTTACAAAGAGAGCCAGCGTAAGCATGCTAAACTCCCCATAAACCTGCAGTCAACCTCTCATAAATGTATAGAATGTATACAAAGGGTAGAAATGCTGTTGCCTGGTGGTGTGCTGTTTTCTTGTTTTTTTTTGTAAAATTGTGGAGTGTGCCTGTGTTGCTGGAGTTCTACCAAGCCAGTGAGCATGAAGGAAATGTCTCTCATGGGCTGCTGTCACCGCCCACGCAGACGGACAGTGGGCTTGTGGGCTTCAATTGATGTCAGTGCCTGTCAGCATTTTATTGAGTGTCATTCAATAGACGGTATGTCTCCAGTCACAATCATACATGTTCTACAGGGACACAGAAATACCCATTGGCTTGAAATAATCTTGTATAGTGTTCCACGCTATTCATGTAATGAGAGGCACTGAAATGGACCAATCACAAGTACACCTGCCTGGGTGGGGACAGCCAGCAATTGGACAAAAGTAGGAGAGCAGCATTCCACAAGACACAAGCCAAAACAAATGAATAAGTTAAAGGAGAATTGGACCAATTCCAGAGTGTGGAGTCTATCCAATGTGTTGGCCATTGAGCAGATGGGTGCATCTCGGACAGAAATCAGTTGCAATTTTGCCAAGCGACCTTCTTCCCCCCTTCGTTTCTTTTATCCCATTTGACTCCGATTTTGCTCAATTTGCTGCCTGATGAAAACAGTGGGTTTTAGGGGTGCCTGAAACTCCCAGAAATGAGACCTGTTCAGAAACAATCCATCTCCCAGAGTTCCAATCTCTCTCTCTCTCTCTCTCTCTGTCTCTCTTAACCCTTCTTTCTTCCTCTGTATATATCACTTTCGCTTCATCTTTCAGTTTTAGCCATCATCTAATCTTATTTTTTCTCATCCCTCCTCCCTCCATTCTCTCTCTCTTTCCTTCAGCTCTTTCCTTTCATTGGGCTGACCTGCTGTGCTTAAGGTGAAGTGGTCATACACACATTCCACACAATAAGTAGGCTGTGTGTTAGCGAGCAACAGGGCTGAAGCATTTGAAAGGCACTTAACCTCTGTAATGATGGTGCTCTGTGTCTCTATGTATAGTGAAGGCCTTGAATGCAGTCACTAAGAGTGAAACTACATACCCTCTGTTCTGGGGCTTTCACAATAATTGAGATGCGGCAGATGCACACAGCAGGAAGAAATAGTCTTTTGAATGTGCTCGGGCTCAGCTGTAACATCCAAATCCGGGCGCCAGGGCGTCGCGTCCCAGAATGCACGCAAGCTTCATGTGGGTTCATGGTTGAGAGACCTATGAAAGAATTGTTTTAATTTCGCAGGAACGCTGTGAAACCATTCAGGTTGTTGGGATCATCCGAATTCAGTCCACGTTTTAGAGTCTCCAGCTCCTGCAAAGCTGAAGAATGCTAACGAGTAAAAAAGTGATTATTCCCGGTGCTGAGAGGCAGTAGTCAACAATCTGATAAACAGGACACCTGATAAAAGGCCTTGATTCAGCTGTGATTGTTAATTTCACTCATTAATTTGGCATTCTTAGCCAGAGTGGCAGTACAAGTATTCGGTACAAGGTCGTCATGGCACAACATGCATAATGCACACCAGAAGAGTCGCAGGATAAAGGGCGTAGGTGCAGAACAGCGAGTAAAAGGACAATGACAAAGTATGGTTCCAAAAATAAGAGGCGAGATAGCATAACATGAATAGGGCACAGTAATAGAGTAATTTCCCCTTTCCTTTCATCACATAGCAAGTGTCTAACAAAAAACTATTAGCTAACGTGTAAACTCACGCTAGCATTCATTAATCTGTGATGCTACATTAGCCTTCACCCTAAAAGTACTGAATGCAGAAAGAAGGGCATGATACTTATGGATAGCATGATAGGTGGTAGTATGACCAATCACAGGTAGGTAAGGGAGGGTTTCAGCAAGCAGGGTTCTGCCCACTTCATTTTGCAAGTGTAACTCCTTAGTTCAGTCTGGCAGCTGCAGTCTGCCTGTGGCAACGGCACAGGAAATGTGCTCTTTTAGTGCAGTGACTGCTCGGTGTCTCTGCGCTTAGTGAAGACCTTAAATGCAGCTCAGCTGATGGGCCGTTAGACTGAAAACAAGCAGCAGCGAGCAGAACACACTATTAGAGGAGGACGTTACGTTGATTGGACAGGCCTGTGACTACAGTTTGGTGTCTCGCATTCATATAACAGAAAAACAAGGGGATTTTTTTTAAAGCTAATAACCTGATATATATTTGCATCTGTATCTACATATAGCATTTTGTTTTATGTTTTGTTCATTGATTTTTTTTTCTTCTTTAAGGACGGCATCATTTAGCCTTTAAGTGTATAATTAATTGGTCTCATTAGAGCTTTTTAATTACTTCCGCGTCCTTCATAGGACGGGCTTATTTCCCCTTTTTTAAATTGCACAGTAAACTGAATGCTTTGGCTCTTTGTGTGTTGGCTAAATCCAGGGCCGTCAAGAGTCTAATGAGAGATCTCAGCTGGCGCGGCAGACCCAAAACACAGTGCTAATTTAATGTCTTTTGCTCAATTAAGGAAAAGGGAGAGGTCACACCCACAGAGATGCCGCTTACCAAGAGCCTGGCCTCATACGTTTAATTTACTTTAATACCTCGCCCATTTAGTTTTCAATTTAAAACTACTAACCGTGCACTTTTTTATTTCCTGCACACTGATTGAACTTAACAGAAAACAATGACGCATTTTAATCGACACTGATGTTTAATTTATGTGAGTATAACCTATCCTTAAGCATGTGCGCAAACCGCAGGACTGTCGCTGCAGAACATATAAGGTGCTTTAGTGATGTACTTATCATGTGACATACCTGTGATATACTTATCGTGCTCAAATGAGCAATATAAGGACTCTTATATGTGCTGGTCCCTTCAGACCTAATAACCCACTGGCAGCCTTCCTGTATACTGTAACCAAAGGTGCAGGCCAATCCCTGACGTATGCTCACTTGCTTGTGGTGTACAGTTTGGTGTCTTAGAGCACGTGTTCTTTCAGACTCGTGTGAATGTGTTTCAAAGTGCACTGTTTACTTTATTTCTTTGTGTTCTCAGTGGATGGTTTGGTTCAAATTGCATGTTTTCTGTCATAGTTTGACTGTAGCCAGGCAGTCAGCCGACCCAAGGGCCACAAACATGGAAAAGGTAAAAAGAACTGCAATCCCCCATCCCCCCCAAAAATATATGAAGCGCTATGAAATTTGACATTAGAGGATAATGCTTCAGTGCTTATCCAGCTAATCCCGTAGAATTAGCGCTAAGCTGATGGTATAGACCACACAATAGCTAGCCTGTATTGTTGCTCCTAACTGTGACGTGCTAGTAGTGTGGCCTCCTTTTTCGCACCTGCAGAGTGTCTTTATCTTTGACCATTTACCTCTGACCTTTCTGGATGGCAGCAATGTAGAAGCTGTGCTTTCCCCTGCGACCCCACCCCTCCACCTCAATGAGAAACGCAACAGCAGGAAGTACAGTTCCCTCAGTAGATTTACGTGGTCCTATTGGTCAGGGGTTGCCAGGTGTTCACTTTGAAGCCACACCCCCCATTTGCCCAGTGATTCATGCAGATGGGAAACCGACCGCACCATATTATTCTGACATGCAGACTGGCTAAATTACTCCCACCACATTAGTTGTACTGGACCCTCTAGGTATGTGTGCAGTTTTCAGGATTGAATACTGCTGCAGCATTTTATTGAGAGCCAACAACGAGGCCCCATTAGTTTAGGTGTACAGTGCACACAATGGTGTCTGATTAAGACAGACATGAGGCAGACGTGTGGCTTCAAATTCAGTGCTACACATGGCCTCAGCCTGACCAGACCACTACTCTCTGCAGACAAACAAAAAACTACATATTCACGCCACACCTCCCCCCATTCACCCCCAGTCACTAATGAGAGAACAGTACTCATTGTCATGCAGTAACCCAGTAACTTACAACCTCAATACCTTGACCTCAATAAACATCCCCCTCCCCAAACCACAATCACTACCACACACACACACACTCAGGAAGACATTGAGATTCTGATTCAGAGGGACAAGATGTTTTGCATTGTGGCGATATTGATTAGATATCAGTCCCGTGATTGACTGGTTCTGGGGCTCATGGATGTTTTTGTGATTGATGCAAGAGGTGATTTTATGAGAACGGGTGATGGAGGGGGGTGGAAGGGAGGAAGGCAGGCCCAAAGAGAGAGAGGAGAGGCAGTGACTGAAGGGAAATGTGAAGTCTACTGTGGAATGCTAAGCAGTAATCACCTTGGTGTACTTAAAGCACAGGCAATCAGACTGTTTGTTAGAATGCACAGGGCACGCCTGTACTTTCCGATGTCACCCTTCCCCCCCACAGCTGGGTGTCCAAGGCCGCTGTGCAGGTACTCATGGAGAAGGCAGGCTGAGGGTAGCTATACGGCCTGCAGTGAGGCAGACTAGATCAGCTTCCGAAGGGGGCCCTGAGTCTCAGGTTGTGTCGGTTCAGTGCTCCTGAACCCTGTCCTGGGCTGGGCTGGGCTGGGCTGGGCTGGGCAGGGCAGTGGGGGTGTCCATGGCGACTGTGACCGCTCATTTCATGACCCCTCACCTCTCTGGATGTGCAGATGTGATGGATGGGCAGGGCTTTGTGTAATTACTAGGGCCTCTAGTATGCAGTGTGTGTGTGTGTGTGTGTGTGCGTGTGTGTGCGTGTGTGTGTGTGTGCGTGCATGTAGGTGTACACGTGTGCATGTGCATGTGTGTGTGTGTGTGTGTGTGTGTGTGTGTGTCTGTGTGTGTGTGCGTGCATTCGTGCATCATTAAGGCCAGTGTGAATGTGCAATTTGGAGCTGTGTGGGTGTATGTGTTTGTGCCAGTGAGAAGAATTGAGATCTCTTTCATTAGAGGATGACATGTCAGGGTGTGGGAATGGGGCACGGTCACCTGTGGAGGGAAACGGCATCCATTTCCCAGCAGATCCATCAGTGACTGAGATTCCCGCCTTTCTCTCTCCTCCTTTTTATCGCAACAGAGGGAAAAGCGATGGAGCATTTCGTCTGCCGGAGGTGAAAAGAACTCTTCGAGTGTAAGTAGAAAAGAGCTGACAGTGACGGAGAGAGAGGGAGAGAGTGCGAGAAGGGAGAAACGAGGCAGCACAATCGCTTTAGCATTCTCTTCCAGGAATAAAGCTGGACTTGCATTACCAACACTTCTGCATTACACAATGTTCCTTCTGTGGCATTTAGCATGCAAATTGACTCCCAGATTGTGCTTTTTGTGTTAATTTTGCCAACTGTCTGCCTGCAATGCACAGTGAATGACAATCAGTCTTGCATTGCCCCCTAGTGGTTGACGGCACATTAAAAACCCGATAGCCACAGTTTGTGCATGTGCTATTGAAGATATACATCTCCTCTGTTTGCCCAGTCATCGTGTTTACAGTTATAAGAGTCAAAGTCAGATTTAAGGAACTTTCATCTGAATCAAAAGTTCACCAGCGAGAACGCGCTTATGATTTGCCATCAGCCAACCACATGTCAGTTGCAGAAAGCGCCTAGCATGTGCAGTTTTAGGGCAGATCTGTTGATTCATGAGGTAATGATTCAATGGATCCATGCCCCCATGAAAGGTAAAAAAAAAAACCTGCCGCCTGCTTCACCGAAACGCAGCCAATCTTGGCGATAACATGACAGGGATAAAGTCGCGCGGCGCCCGCGGGGATGGCGGCGACAGCGGCGCTGAATACAAAGGACAGCGGTTTTAAAACAAAAGCAGCGTGCCGTCGGGGCGGAAGCCTTGTCAGCCTGTCTGCCGCGCTCGGTGTTTTTCAATCTCAGTCCGAGAGATAAGCAATCGGCGCTGTGCCGTCTACAACAGTATGAGAGATTGGCAGGGTAATTGATATTTTCTAATTTACTGCGATGCGCTGGTCCATACATCTTGCGTTCGATAAGGTCGGGGGGGGGGGGGGGGGTTTGGGGGGGTGGGCGTATGATGGATTCTCAAGGGTTGAATTCATTATTATATTACATGTTTCTGAAATTCATGTTTCACAATCAGGGGCTTTGTGGTAACTGCAAATGGAAAATTCTCACTGATCTCAGGAAAAGGGAATTCATTCCGGATAACATCAACATATTCTATTACAGTGCATTCAATTCTGTTAAACTACAGGAAATATATATTCAAAACATATCTGTGCATATGAATCTATATATACTGTATGTACTGAAGCACCTGAAATTAAGTACATTGCACAGGGGTACAACAGCCCAATTCTACCTGGGAATATTACCTACAATCTCTGATTGTAACCATTATACCACTGTCAGCTATCCAGCTTTGTATCTTTAATAGAGGAACATTTTAACTGAAAGAAAAACCAGAAAGCTGCATATATCAAAAATATTTAATGCTTTTTTAGTTCATGATTTCAAGTTTAAAAATGTACACTTCGCTATGGTAATGACATCACACCCATTTTGAATGACACCAGATTCACATGATGAAAAGCATCAACAATGTTAGATGTAGGGAAAGCATTTTTTCTTTCTTTAAACTGAAGCAGTCGCTGTCGTATGCTCACTGTCAGCAATGAAAAAAGTCATTGCTGAAATATCGCTCACAGATCGATGGTTGGCTTTACCCAACCAGGTAATGTGAGTGTGACAAACCAATTAGATCTCATGCAAGATAGTGTCAGTGTTTTGTCTAGCCAAAAAAGCACTTAAGCTGAATTTAGATTCCGTGAAATTAAGTACGATGTAAAGCAGTGTTCTGCCAAAAGAAGTCAATTCATTGTTCACGCAGCATAGATACTACTGCACTTAGCAACAAATCCTGGTTCACAATTTGAATTTTAAACAAGTGGTTGTGGCTTTGGACCGGAGGGAGAGAGCTGATGTTATATATGTTGTCAATGGCAGAAAGTCCCCAGAGTTACAGAGCACAGCCCTGCTTTCAGGCAAGCTCAAACAATCGCAGATGCACGGCACACTTGGCAGGGTAGCCGCTGTTTAAAGCATGTAAAATCCTTGTCCCTGTTTGTGCGTTCCCATCCGGCAGGACAAGTCCACCCCAGACGACCAGCACTCCTGGGATAGCTTCAAGACTATGACCCCTGACCCCTCAACTGGCCCCAGCGAGCAGAAGGACAAACTGGAACTGCACAACAAGAACTGGGACACCTCCTCCGCCAACACCCCAGACACCTCTGAGGGAGACTTCCAGACTGAAGTCTAAATCCACACACTCCTGCATACGCAGACACAAACACACACACACACACACACACACACTGACCATCATAACACATGTACACGTGTATAAGTACTCAACGCGCTCATACTGCATACTGCAGTGAGGACAAAGAAAAGGAAGAGACTGTTCTGTTCTATTTTCACACAGACACTTTAAAAGGAACAGAGGTGGACTGTGGGGGGAGGGGATTTTTAGAAAAAAAAAATCTTTCTGAAATGTCTTGATTTTTCTCCAGAACGGATTCTCTTTCAGCTGTTTGATGATATAAATGAGTATTTCTGCACCGTTCTTTTATAAAAAAAATATATATATATATTTCTCACTGATTACTGCACACAATTAAGCCCTTTAGATTTATTTTCTTGTCCCCTTTTCCTTTATCGCTTGTTGGATGATTTGAGCTGTTTCTTCGACAAATGAAAACGATGCAGGGGATGGTTAAAGGTAACTCATTAATAAATGTGTCCACTGCTTTTTCTATCATCGAGAATATTGATCCACTCTGATATCCTCTTCTGGAATTTGTGCTTTTTATTTTTGTTTTATCTTTTTCTTTTTTTTTCTTAAAAAAATGAGAAAACACTTTTAACTTGAAACCCAGTTGTTTGTCATGGTCCATATCATGCTAAATTCACGTGGACTTTTGACTGGTTTGTAACAGTTATCATCTTCTTCAAGGGTCTAACTTTGTCCGTATATGGTACATTTTAAACTATGGTTTACAATACAGCATACACACAGTACAGTAATTCAGTGATCAGCCAAGGGCAATGTGTTATCCGTATTGTTAATCCAAAACGAAGTCTTTGTCCCGGGATCAAATTCAACGCAAGAAACATTCTTAAGGCCTTGTACCATTGTTAGGTTTAACCCCACAATCTGTATGGACATCCACAGCAGATTGTGAGCTAGGACTTGCTGCCTAGATCAGCATGCCACACAGTTTTTAAAAATGTGTTTCGATCGCATCTAAGAGCAGCCGGCCGCGCCATCTCCAAGCAAAACAAGTTGGCGCAAAATAGCCCCGTCTAAGCTCTGGCTGCAGAAATTTGCCGGGTTTTGAAATCAGTGTGCGCTGAATGGCCAGTGCTACAATCGTTGGCTCTGTGCAAACACCCAGAGTCCTGAGACTAAAAATAAATAACAGGTTTGGGGATTATGGCCAATCAAAAATCCTCTATCCATCCATGTAATGCCTTCTGTCTCCTTTTGACGGGTCACAGGCAGAATGCAGCATCGTGCGGGAATGGAATAAATCAATATTCGACCGATGGGGGAGCTGTGTGCTCTGCTATCAGTATTTATGACCTGCGGAAGAGATGCAGTCACAGTGCGGCCCAAAGGGAGCACTTGGCAGTTATGGGAATTGCATTACCTTGCATTATTAATTTGCTTAGCGGATGCCCTTATCTAGGGTGACTTGCACTGTCTGCAGTTTTAAACCTCACACCCTCCGTAACCTATTTACGCATCTCAATGTTTACCTTTTTGCTTAAGTTGCACAACTGCGGTGTCATCATTAGAGTTCGATCCCACAAACCAGCTGTATTAGTGCAATGCTTTCATAGAAACGCGCACACACACATGCCGCTTCTTAATATCACCACCATTGTGAATGGGATGGGCCATCACAGATGTGGAATTATTAGATTGAACATGATGTTCTGCCTGATTTGCATTTCCAGCTCAAGTGTGATACAATGTCCTGAATTGGGGCACGCAAGTCAAGCGGATGCACTTCAGACTCCCATTTCAGTGGGCAGCATGTGTCAGATTTAAAATGCTGTCCTGCTGTTCTGATTAGGAGTGCACGCTGCTTACAGTGGTGATTCACCAATTCATTTACTGGGCCTTGACCATCTAGTGCTGTTCGGACGGTCAATGCCGTACATGGGTGTTCTAATGTGTGTCTGTTATGACACCTGTGGAATGATCTGCAGAGAGGTGGAACAGTGCCTCAAATCCGCCGCAGAGTAGGCTTCGCACACCATCCTCAATCTGAGTCATCTCCTGTGTAAGCAGGGTTTATGGAGGAAAGGACAAACAGGGGCGATCATCTTTAGCTCATCAGGGTATAAAGTTCTGATGGTGAGGTTGGCGGGTGCTCTGTGTAGAGCCAGAGGGGAAGGTAAGTGCAACTCTGGCAACACTACCTTGGACCAGTAGAACTGCTCATTTTTCATCTTCTTTTCATGCTTGTCTTTTGTTCTTATTTTGCCCTAAACTTGCCCTGTCACAGTGCCTGTTTTTGCCCAATTATTGCTTGCTGGTGGTGTGTTTTGAATTTGCCTCGGTTATATTTGTTTTTTTGCCCAGTACCCTAGTGTGTGTCATGGTTGTGTGTGTTGCTGACTGAAGTTTAGTCGATGCTGCACGTCTTGATGGTGCTGTCGCATAGAGGGGGTGGGGAAAGGGATGTGCCAATGTCTCTCCTCATTGGTCGGCAAGCCTGTCAGGCAGTTTAGTGCCAGCCAGGGACAGGTATCACAGATCTACCGTATGCAAGAGGACTCCTTGGTTGAAGTCACTAACAAGACTTCCCACTGGACCAAGTGACCAATAAGAACTCTGCTGCAGTTCACCTTTGCATGGCGTTGTCACCCTAACTTAGAAACTGGGACACATAAACCATGGCAACAGAACACATTTCACACCCTTCAATCTCAAGCAAATTGTTATAATCTGATTTCTCATTGCTACACTGTAGGAAACCTGAGGATTGCCTTAGTTATGTTTAACTGAATACGCATTTAAAATGTAACAATTGGACAATTGCCAGAGAGAATACTTAACCATGTCGTCATGATTCTTGTTACAAAGGCAAGTGTTAAAAGTGGAGATGATTCCCTGTATATTTCTGAAGAATGCCTAAAGAAATTTGGTTTGATGCAAATGTGACCAAACCCACTGGGCTATAGAAAACTGTGGAATATGAAATATATCTCATTTTATGATGTCCCCAACTTTTTAAACCACAAAACTGTCTTGTTTGAAACTTTGGGTCTGTCCCCCGCCACTATCCACCTCTTTCCAATGGGTGTAAAAGACTGCTTGTTCCTTGAAAAAAAAAAATCCTATTTTCCCCATCTCGCGTTTTTATACACAAGATTGTACAAAGTAGTGCTCTACTGTTTTCATATAGTGTTTTTATATGAAAATACATTTTCAAACCAAGTCAAATCTGTGCCTCCTCTGTTTTGTTTGGGTATTTTTTAATACATTTTCTTCATCTTACCTTAGAGTCTTGCTTGTTTCATCTAAAAATTAATTTGTTTTGTCAACTTCTTTTGGAAAGAAGTTTTCAATAAAAAGAAAAAAAAACATTTTTCATCAACACCAATACCTAATCTTAATGCCTTCTGGGAAATGCAGTTACATCATGCATCCACGTTATCCTTATTATTTAGGGGGCCTAGTTGTTCTTGTAGAGGTTTTTTAAAATCTTTTTTTAGTCCAGTGAGACATTGGTTTTATCTTGCAGTGATTCAAACTTCATTAAAAACATAGGCCTAATCATTAATAGAATACCAAAGCTTCAAAAATGATTTTATTGAATGCATTTAAATGAATTCACTTTGTGTTCTGTGCTCCATACCATAAATTATGCAGCTGCTGATCATCATCATATCTCTCGTTATATTAACAATTTGAATCCAAAACTTGTAATGTCCAACTGAAAAGCAGGGAAGGTTTTTGTGCATCTGAACCTATTTGGAGTAGATTGCCTTGTTGCATTGAGGGCTAGAGAGTAAACCTTAAGAGGCACCATCTATTAGTGCCACATCCTTCAGTAACCAGCCAAAGTTCCCAAGGGCAGATGGGTAATTCTGAGACAATATCTGACTGCTAGAGAGGCATTAGTCTCACTGGGCAAAACAGACAAAGTGCAGCAGTGCTGGGGCTATGATAAAAGAAATGTCATTGGACCTAAGGGTAGCCAAACACTGAAAACACATCAGGCTAATGTAGGTGCAGTGTTTTCAGGGCATGTTCAGAAGATTCGATCCCTTAGGCTGTACTTTTTCACTGTACTGGAAGTGGTCTGTGGGTAATGGAAATGATGGAAAGTATGGGGAGAGAGGAAGAGAAGGCTGGAGGGGGACATAAACTGATGGACCTCGATGGCTTCTGGGTGACAGACGGCGTATGAAGAAACAGCACCCACCACAGGGATAATGGGTCCTTACGGTGCCCCTTGGTGTCTTTTGGCATTGTCGGCTGAAGTCTCACCGCAGGCACATGCGATTGTTTATGCAGCTGGCTTGTATACCCGGTACACCCACTTTGACCACTGCCGCAGCTATAGAAGCCTACCACTTGTTCTGAATACCGATGATGCAAGCATAGGCCTCCCTAACAGTGCTCTTTGTGGGGGTGGGTTGTGTGATGGAATAACACTTAAGTGAGTCCCGCTGATATTACATAATACACCCTGGGATTACGGTACCACATGACCCCAGGAAATTTGTGTGTTCCCCTGACCCTGATAATGGCATCAGATATATTGGACTGTGGGGCATTGCCCTGCAATGATTGGGGCACATATATATCAAGCTGTTTAGTGGCACAGATAATGGGAGACCTGATAAGAACTCGCATTATCACCGGTGCGCTGAGCACTCTGATTGGCTGTGAGAACAGAGAGCATGCGGGGGACGGGTCCCAGGGGGAGGAGTTGGCGTAATGAGATGTTCCGCTGTGCCTCCCGGACATCTGTCTGGTAATGCATGCGGAAGCATTCACAATGAGCCTTTTTGCATGCATATCCAACTACCTTGTAATTCCTCAAGGTGTATTTCAGGAGGTTTTGCCTTTTTTGCCATCCAATTTAGCATAATTTAAGCCCAAAGTGTTGCTCCCTTCAGTTAGAAGAGTTTGACCTCTGTCGAATCTGCGAGGCAAAAATTAGTTTACATGACACACTGCATTTATACAAAACCCAGGAGATACAACAAAGGTTTCTGAGTACATTTCACTGCATCTAGGTTATTGTGTTCTCATAGAATCCTGCTTCGCAGTTATAAATACAAAGAAAATGGTTTTAGACATTATGTATACCCCAACAGTAGTGCTATACTGGTGCTGAGTGACTCAATTAGCAATTTTTAAAGTCTTCATCAATTAAATTTAAAATTATGGTAGAAGCCTTAATATCTTTGAGCTAAAAATTAGACTCTTAAAACAGCTCAGTAAGATGACAAAATGGAAATCTATTGCTTGTGAACAAATTCCATAAACATAGCTTTTTTCTGCAAGGGCACTGCAGCTTGAATTGAAATATGCCTCAAAAAAAGTGTTGCTATCTATGGGGGAAAAATATGGAAGCATCATTCTTAACTATATTCACAAAAGATCCAAGGAACATTTTTAGTTAAGATGGTGCTAAAAGATTGAAAAGATTAGGCACATTACCTTCATCAGTGAAATAGTGTTGTATGCTGATGGCACTTTTATATTCCTTACTATATAGTGTTTCCACAGGTGTACAAGCGCATGAGAGGGGAACTACCAATTAGAGTTTCTGTTTTCAGGTAGACTATTACTAAACATTTAGCTCATCACATCAAACCCACAAAGTAATAAGGCCTGGAAATATAAATGGATTGTGCTTTTATTGGGAACCTTTTTACCCATTCAGTGTTCTCTTAAAAAAAAAAAAAAAAAAACCACATATACAAATACAATGGGAAAAGACTCCCTGGTGAAATTTGCACACAAATATTGCAGCCTAAAAAAAGAATGTTTAAATGTGCATATACATAGCATTGATGTAAAAGTCCATAAATTACCTTTCATTCATGTTATAATATATATGCAAATAGTAAAAATGTTTTTTTGATATATTCATTTTGTGTGTATGAAAGAGGCCATAAAAAATTTATTTTTTGTCTTTTATGTTTCAGAATTGTATCTTGGAGTTAACTAGATGCTGTTGGCTACCCTGTGGATGGACAAAGATGAAAAGACATGGTGGTTTGGGATTCGGTGTTTTTCAAGAAGCTGCTATTTCATCCAGCTTAAAATGCAGTGCAATCCAGAGGAGGACAGAATAGACTAATTTCAGTATGCACAAAAAGCTTTCACCAGGGAAATTGGTTTTGATGGTCAAAAAAAAAAAAAAAAAAAAGGAAAACCACGAGCCACTCTTAACATGCACAAAAATATGAGCCTGGACATTACTATTCACAAGTGAATACATACAGTACAAAATCATACTGAAATGTAAATGAAATGTAAATGAAATACTGAAATGTGTGCAGTTCCACTGAGCATTGATCAAGCTTGCTGTTACACTTGAGTTAAGATTTTCCATAGTGCACTGGCTGTTCTTAGAGGCGCTTGTGTATACTGAAATTGGACTCATTGCAAGGTTCCGCAGAGGTTCGCATGATGCTTACCGAACCATGCCTGTTAAATCATATCATATTAGCCAAAACATTTTTTTAGCTGGTGCTGAGGACATCATATGACTGAGAGATGTCCACTAATAATACTATCTATAATCTATCAGTTTTCTCCAATGACTTAACAGCATAAACAAACAACACTACTCAATATTTCATGGAAGTTGAAGCTCCCACCACATGGGGTGGCCATTTTGAATTTATATAAAGAGAAAAAATCTATAAACAGTTTTCTTAGCTCAAAGAAGCTATTTTTCTGTTAATTAATCATTCATGAGCAGGCAAAAACAGCAGAGCGGCACATGCCAGTAAATATATAAATGAACACTCTGCAAAGCATGGTTCTCATTTTTTCATTTGGATTCTTATTTAGAACAAAGTGAAACTAATGGAATGGTTTGTGGTTAATTTTTTATGTGCTCCATCAAAACAAGCTATTTTTTCCCACTGTGAAAACAGCTGACCATGCTCTAGCCAGTGATAAAATATCTCTGCAATTAATGCATTGAAAGACAGAGACTATTTTGGATTATATCTGTGTATCTGAAAAACTGAAATGAAAGTCAAAAGTACATACTCAGACTGCTAAATCAGGTTTCTTCATTGCAAAGGAAGTAAATATGTTTCAAAAGAAGTCCAAAAGACCTCTAAAGATTTTTGATCTTCTTGGTTCAAGCAGCAGGCCATTAAAAGGGGTTGTAATGATTAATTGCATGTTTCAATGTGTGTTTTAATTTTTAGCATTAATGACTTGTGTCATGATGCATGAGTGATTTTTTATTGCATGATTTTTGCCAAGGTCACACAAATCTCACGCATTTAAACTATTTCCATTTATGCAGCAGAATGTTTTACTGTAGCAATTGAGGCAACACACAGCTCAACAGGAGTATTCCAGTCAGATTTCAACTGCATTACCCTTTTGTACTGAGCCTGTGTCCCTTAAGAACCCCTCCAGACAAACTGTCTCAGATGCGCCCTCCCCTAAAAACTATATTTAATAGAAGGATTTTTTGCCCTTTTCCCACTTCATGTCTATCAAACTAACCAGTGCCATTGGGGAATGTATTTACTGCTGCCTACCTTTCCTTCACATCTATCTTTCCTTTTCCTGCAGCTCAGCACGTAGACTGTTGCCTGCTGTACGAGTTTCTATGATTCAGTGCTTTGCATTGGAGGATAGACCCTGGCCTGTGGGTCTAGGAGAAGCCTCTGTCTTGTAAGGCTTTGATACCACTGGAAGGGTTGTTCTTCATGGCCCTGTAAAGGTGCTTTATAAGGGCAGTTATCTGTAAACTGGCTCACTTGTGTAGTCCAGAGCAGGTGGGGTGGAAAATGACTCAGCAGGATGCCACGTGCACTGGAAAGGCTTTCAACGAAACTAATGCCTCGCTTAGTGTGTTTCCAAAGGAATGAGTCAGCCTGTCAGCCCCATATCCAGGGTGAAGATCTGTGCTTCCAAACATGGCAGGCATCTGTTGCAGTGGGTGAGTGGCAGGGGAGGGTGGAAAATAAATACATAAATAAATAAAAGTAATTATGTCACTATGTCAGATTTCATGATTTTATGTGTGATACACCTTCTTAGGAAAATATGGAATCATGCTGAGTTAGGCCTTGTTTTCATCTCCTTTATTATTTTAGTAAAGGGGCAACAAAGGTCACTCTCTCTCACATACACACACACACACACGAGCATACGCATGCATGCATATACACAGCCTTGTGTCAGCCAGTGAGCTGTTGCATTACAATTACCTCTCAATAATGTGCCATGTCTGTTATTTTAATGTGTGACTCTCGCTCTCCCAGTGAGCGAGCGGATCGATGCTTATGGCTCTCCTTCTCTCTCTGCACTCAGAGTGAAGAGCATTTCAGACTGCAGGAGGAAGCATAAACAGCATTATCCATCTCATTTCCAGGCCAGATTTATTGACTGCTTAGAGCTCATGTTGGTCTCTCTGTTCTTTATGCAGTGAAAATATTTCATAACGAGGGGGCAGTACCGTCCGTCTGCCACAAGGGCTGTGATGTCACTGGCACATGATACAGGCAGAGACTGTTTATTCCAGGGTAGACCACTCACGTGTTCCTTCCGTGTTCATGCAAGGAGCTGCTGTCATTATTTCAGTTGTTGAACAGTTATAATGAGACTTTTTTCATTTACTGTGCTGGATAATGTGTGTGAAAAAATGCTTTGATGACAAGAAATTATGTTAACAATCCATAGGTTAACAATAACCAAATCCAACCATGCAATTGCTAATGATGTACAGTAACTAAAGAAATATACACCCAAGGAAATTTTGTAGTGTGATGTAAAATCAAAAAACTGCTGCCTTGACCATTTGTCCTCTGTTCTGCCTCTCCACTAGGGATGGTGCTGAATACAAATACCATAATCGGCAACACTCGTATAATGCGTTCTCTCCGAATTTTTTCTGCTCCCTAATTTGGCCAATGTCATTTGAATTTTAATCTTTTTTTCCACCTCTTTGATGCAATTGCTCAGAAGTCAGCACCAAGTTTCTCAATTAGAGACACATACACCTGCAGAGAAACAGCGAGTGAGAGTTTCCCTTACCCAGCTGTTTTTACCCAGCTGTGAGCGTATCACTATCTACTCTGAATAACCAGAACTGTGATACGAATACAAAACACTATCAAAAATTTCACACATATCACCACACGAAATTCATCCACTGCAGTCATGTGATGAAGTTGATAAAGCCTTCAGGTGGGGATAAATAATTTTGGATGCTGAAGTTATAGAAATGATAGGCTCATAACTCCGCGGAAATAACAGCACTGACATATCTTTGGGTTTTCACTGAAACTGAGACTTTGAATAAACTGAATATAATAGCTGCATGACAACTGCATAAAATGTAACTGATATGTCTGTGTGTGGTCCCAGCAAACCACCAAAGCTGCACGTTCTCTATGTTCTCTATGGAACTGATAAGTGGAGAGCGATGGTGCGTAGGCACACTCCAAGGAGAAGTGAAGGAGAAATGTGCTGAATTCGATAGAACCAAAGAAATTACTTTTTTAAAAATATTGCACTTTTTCCATTTTGTGTTTTGCCATGCACATTTTAGCACGTTTCTTAGTGTTCCTGTGATATGCCATGATACTTTTTCCCTTGACATATATAACAAAACCGCTATAATTTAGAAATACAAACATTTAGATTGATTCAGTTGTGTCCATTCTTGAATAAAATAGTTTTGCAACATATGGTTTCCTAATCTTTATGAAATGAGTTTGCTGCTAGTGCAGAAATCGATGCTATATTGCAGGATACGTCGGATGCCACTGGACATCAGCGTGATGGTAGTAAGTAGTAAAAAACGCTGCAGTCTTTCTTGAGTTAAAGAATTACAGACACCGGATGTTGGCCAATGACACCCCCAGCACCTGCTCATGAGGCTCTAAAATATCTGACTTGCCCCCAACAAGTGTTTTCTCCAATTAACATTTCAGTATAGCAAGGGATGTTGTGTGTCAGTGTCCCCATTACTCTAGACTGCTTCCAGCTCACGTGCAGGAGCTCATCTTCACAAAATACAACTTGGGGAAGTTTAAGTCAGAGCATAATAGCTGAAGATTAGTATTCCACTCAGGGAAGCTGTAAGCGTCAAACATTACCGGTTTTAAACGGAATATTTTCTTGACAGTAACAACGTTATATTGTTATTTGTATGCATGATTATTTTCTTAACGTTGTTTTCTGTATAGTTGTTTGCATTATAGCATGGTAACATATGTTCTTCAATTGGAAAGCCCCAGGGAATACTGTAATACAAGAAATTTGTTTAGCTCCGTAGTGGGGAGAGCAATCAGTTTTTCTTACCGTGAAACTATGTAAAATACGTTTTGCTTTCCTTTTATAATTCAATGAAGATATGGAAGACCTTTGTAAGTAACACTTTTTGTTTTACTTACCAAAAATGTTGGACTGAGTAATTTAAAAGGATACTTCAATGCTACATAGCCACGCATGATAATGGCCTTTACCCCGATATTTGAGCTGCCACAACAGAAGCTTATTGTTTTTTTTATTTTATTCATCAGGTAAAGTGGGGCTTCAACAAAGATGGGAGAAAAAGTACTAAACAAAAAACAACAAAACATGCTGGCCATATTTTGTTAGGAGTTCATAACATACTGTAGTTCATAATGAAGATGAGGAACTTTTTTTTTTTTATAAAAGCATTTGTTCAGTTTATAATTGACTTCTCCTTCAGGTAGGGGTGGCGGTGGGGTTCATGCAGGTTGTACTATGCAGTTCAGAGTAAGGAAACTGCTCTGATTTCTAAAAACATTTTGCCTATGTTTGGAACTTGATTTGACTGTTTGTTTACCTCAGTGTTATAAAAGCCTGTTATGGCTATATAACAGTGGTAACCAACCCAGATCCTGTAGGTTTTCATTTAAACCCTAATTTGGCACACCTGACTCTAGTAATTGGCAGCTCAACAAGATCTCTAGCTGCTTAATGAGGTGTGCTTTGTGAGGGTTGGAGTGAAAACATACAGGATGGTAAAAGCTCCAGGAACAGGGTTGGTTACCACTGTTATATAATATATAGGTAATTGTTTTTTGAATATAGCTTTTAAAAGCAAATCATCTGTTGTTAAACTGGATTATTATTGATGCCATTGTAAAACCTTGACTTTAATGCTTTAATATATCAAGAAAAGCAGTGCCAGTGATTTATAATGCTAAAAAGTTAGGGATTTTTTGCATTTCATACAGCTTCAGTGTTAAACCCCGCCCACTTCCGGTTTACACCACACCCACTTCTGGTTTACACTACACCCACTTCTGGTTTTTATAGTTTGTTGGTCTCTCTCTCTCTCTTGCGCTCTCTCTCTCTCTCTCTCTTTCTTTCTCTTGCTCTCTCTCTCTCTCCGTTTCCATTCCTCCATATTGCCTTCTTTTTATGCCCCAGGCATGGGGCATTTTTTCGGTTCGTCATAAAGCCGGGGGGCTATTCGGTTCATAATTAGTAGCATTTCTAGTGAGTTTACTTTGAATGATGATGACCAGGCCTTTAGGGTTTGTCTCAAATGATTCAGGACTGGGCCACTTGAATTGTTTTAGTACGATCATGTTGTTTTCAGCTTCACAAATTTGCAGAAGCAGGCAGGGCCATTCTAAAAAGGGCGTCTCTGAGATGTCTCTGCTGTAATGGCATTGGGTGGGTGTGAGCGTGTGTGTGTGCGTGCGAGTGAGTGTGTGTGTGCGTGTGTGTGTGTGTGTGAGTGTGTGTGAACATATATATAAATATGCATGTCTGGCCAGTAACACTGTTGATTCAAGGTAATGCTAGTTGCTCATTCTCAATACTCCCAGTACCCAGCCTGCCTGTCTAATCACTGGTGACTTTATTTCCCCATGTTTCGCTCACCTGCTACGGTAACTTATGTTTCTGTACCCTGGGGTAGTGGTGATATTGTGACCTTTCACCCTTCACCTTTGGCTTTCCCACATTGTTATATTATCACATTCCATCTCTCCTGCTGTCCCTGTTCACACTCAGGGTCATTCAGAAGCATAGAGGCCTCTGTTTGTTGTTAGCTGGACAATCAATGCAACTGAATTGTGTGTCAGTAGACACACAAAACAGTCCCAAATATTGCTGACCCCTGCTGTTTTAATATTTCCAAGTTTCATTTTCACACAGTAAAGCAGAAGCTGAAGTGGAACAAAATACTTAAATAGTATAAGAACGGATATGACAAAAATTGATTATTTTAAAGCTAATAACAGTTATTTTATTTATAAATAGATCTCTCTCTTTCTTTCCCACTCAATTTCTGATTTCAGAAACAAATACTTCTCTTTCTTTCCCTTTCAAAATTAATGAAAATATTCCAATATTTAACAGGTTTCATATGTGCGGATTTAATATGGGCATATGTAACATTCCCTCTTATGTCCATGTACGCCATATATGGAAATCCCCTATATGTCCATATATTATATTTCTGTATTGTCTCTATCTCCCTCTCTTTCTTGCTTTTGTTTCCCATTACTTTTTACCTTTAATATCACCTCCACTTGCTGCAGAGCTACAGATACATTTTTTAAAATATTGTCAGTGAGAATCACTGCTGAGTTCAAGCTTTCCTATGTACAGCCCCCGGATCTCTTGCTTGCAGGCACAGGATATTCCAAAAGAGCTGTACCTAATTCTATCTGTCACAAGCCCTTAAATCCTGTTACCGTTCCTCTCAGTGTCCGCAGACCTACGGGTGAAGTGAATAAATGAAAGAGCACGGCATCTCCATGTCTCTACACTTAATGCAGAGAAGGCTTCAGATACCCTCCTCCTGAAGGTTTTATTGAGACTTAACAGCAGCGGTGTGGTGTCAGAGATTGGGTTGGGGGGGACAGGGAGGATGGCAGGAGGGCTGGGAGTCGGGTGAGGTTGGGGAGGACAAGGTGTGGTATGACAGGAACAACCTCCAGGCACATCTCCAATTACCTCTGAGGCTTGGAGAATTGGTTCAGTTTGGGGACGCTCTGCATGACTGAACTCAGGGAGCGTCTGCAAATTGCAAGGCAGTGAGACAACACTTGGCCAGAGTTCTAGAATTTAGCCACAAGCCCTGCCACATTTCCTATGATATACATTATGAATAAAATATATTAGGACTAAAAAGGGAGCCGTAGGTGGAGGGCTGGATCTTGTGCATGTGTGCATTCAAATTTGTATTATTAGGATCATGTGGTGAATATTCAATGGTTTCTGATGTTTGTAGCACAAGCAGGCTAGTGAGTGTTGCAGGACAGGAACAGTGTTTTGTTATGAAAGGAACTGCAGGATATGTGGGTTTCAATTGTATTGTCCCATTTCTTCCTTTGTGCTATCTAAGACAGCTTGATCTAGACAGCTTGAACAGATCTTGTGACTGTTACATTTAACCACAAGGCAACATGAGCAAATATGCTATTTAAAGTGTGCACAATCTCACAATGCAAATTTGCTCATCAAATTTGCTCATCATGCTGGTGGAAATAATTGCACTTGTAGATGGCAGTAGACCAGTAGGTACACGTGAACGGAAAGGTCTACTGAAGTTGTAGCTTCTATCTTATATTAAGCAATGAATAAATTATATTTTGTTGACAAATATTAAAATTAATTAAAAAAATATTCAAACAGAATGTAAGACTGGTATGAGTGTGTGTGTGTGTGTGTGTGAGAAAGAGAGAGAGAGAGAGAGAGAGAGAGAGTGTGCATGCGTGCCTGTGTGCACATGTGCGAATGTGCACGGAAACAGATAATACTATACTGCTCTGCAAAGAAAGCTTAAGATGATTTTGACAAATACTTCTGGCTAAAAAAATGACATTTTTCCCTAATGGCAGGATGTGAATTTGAAATGTCAGATTCTTTTTTCTGCCTTAGTTAATCTCTTGAGTCTCCTTTCAACAATGTACAACCTAAGATACAGTCCAAGGCATGTTTACACAGCAGCACCTGTTGGCCACAGCTGGCACTGCAACTAGGCAGGGGGCGTTTGCAGCATTGTCAATCTGGTGCGCAGCGGGAATGTTTCATCAAAAAGCAGAAGAATTCAATGGAATTATGATGTATGAAATTAACAGTCTGCACAACAGATTAATTGTACTTGGTTTCAGTGCCATAAGATGTATATTACTGGTGATTCATACTAATAGGATTAGAAAAGCAATGAATCACTATAGTCACATCATGTTCCGATTAAAAGAGGCCAGTTCTGTCTTTAGAAAATATGTACATATATAGCTGTGAATTGGTAGCAAAAACAAGACAAAAAGAATAAGCACAAAATGAAAAGCTACACATAAGGCTTATTTACAGTGCTACAAAAAGTATTTGCCCCCATCCTGATTTCCTCTATTATTGCATATTTTAATCTTTTAATATTAGACAAATGGAACTTGAGTAAACACAAAACATTTAAATTTCACTTATTTAATGAAAAAAGTCAACAAACACCCATATCACCCATGTGAAAAAGTCATTGCCCCCTTAAACGTCATAACTGGTTGCACCACTATTAGCAGCAATAACTGCAAACAAACACTTCCTATAATTTGATATCAGTCTTTCACATTGCTGTGGCAGAATTCTAGCCCACTCTTCTTTGCAGAACTGCTTTAATTCAACATTTCTTCTAGGGTCAAGTCAGAACTTTGACTAGGCCACTCCAAAACTTGAATTGTGTTTCTTTTCAGCCATTATGATGTGGACTTGCTTTTGCGTTTTGGATCATTGTCTTCCTGCAAACCCAATTATGTTTCAGCTGATTGACAGATGACCGGACATTCTCCTTAAGAATTTTCTGGTATAAAGCAGAATTCATGGTTCTTTCAATAATGCCAAGTTGTCCAGGTCTTGAGGTACCAAAGCATCTTCACAGCATCACACTACCACCACTATGTTTGACTGTTGGTATAATGTTCGTTCTGTGACATACTGTATTTTCTTTATGACAGACATAATGGGACCAGTGTCATCCAGAAAAGTTCCACTTTTGACTCATCTGTCCATAGAACATTATCCCAAAAGGCCTGGGGATCATCCAGGTGCTTTTTTGCAAAATTAAGGTCAGCATTGATGTTCCTCTTGGTTACCATAGTTTCTGCCTTGCTACCCAATGGATCAAATTTTTGTCCAGTCTCTTTCTTATTGTGTAGTCATGATCATTGACCTTAGCTGAGGCTAGAGAGGGCTGCAGTTCTTTGAATGTTCTTCAGAGATATTTTGTGACATCCTGGAGTTTTCACTGAACCCCCCACACCACTCCAAATAATAAATAAGTCCATAAATTGATGAAATCTAGGACATCAGTCATCTGCTTCAGGGAGATGAGTATATAAGTCACGAGTATTTAAGCTACTTTCTCTCTCACCACTCTCGTCCTGTTTTGTACTGTTTCTGCTATTTGAAACAACTAAATAGACACTGCACAGTATTTATGCATGTTTAATCAGTTTAGGGTCAATGGCCTGTCTGCTGAATGTTTTACCAACGAAATTAGCTGTGACTCATCCAGTCCTCTCCACTTAAGGACATGTCTAGAGGGGGTGAGGGGAGAGAGAGAGAGAGAGAGAGAGAGAGAGAGACACACACACACACACACACAAACACGTGCACACACACTGTTCCTATATTATTCTGATTTATTTTTATTGTTATGGCAACTTTTTACTGTTAGTTATTGTTACTATGTATTGTTACTTCTATTGTTTTTTATTTTTATTTTTATACATTGCCATGTATCTACCAAGCTTTAGCAATACAAATGTACAAATCTGTCCTGCCAATAAAGCGAATTGAATTGAATTGAAAAAATTGAGAGATTGACTTTTAAAGTCTGCTTTACTCACCATTCCACCAACCTTCACAAGGCCTCAAAGCCAATTTTCCCAGAGAAAACAAAGAACCACAAACCCATAACCTGCACAAAACCCCAGGCACCAACAATAAAACCAAAACATTCACTGAAAGAAAAAAAGAAACCAAAGAAGATAAACAAAAAAGAAAAATAACAATGAAAAAACCAAACCACTCAATTAAAATGAAGAGAAAAAATAAATAAATAAATAATTACATGAATAAGTAAAACCGCCCACCAACTCACCTCCCTCCCCCCAATCAACCAGTCCCATTACAATCTCGAAACATACAAAAAACAAATCCACAATTACTCCCCCCCACCCCATCACCTCTCAAAACTCCAACTGTACCCCTCCACCCTCCCCTGGTGTGCAAAGGCACCCCTCCAACCCCCAAAACCCAAAAAAACCCCTCCAAATCCCCCACCACCTTGTAAAAAGCATGCTCTATCAACAACCGCCTCGCCACCAACCCCTTAAACACCTGCACTGAGTCCCCTCCCCGAATACCCCCAATTCTGTCCCGGCGTGTCAGCCAAATGGCCATTTTTGCCTGCCCAAACAAAAAATTCACCAACGTGATCCTCCGCTTATTTACCACCCTGTATATCGGCCGGTGCATGAAAACCTCATCTGAGTTTTCCTCCCCCAACCTCCCACACCACTCCTTTACTAACCTAGACAACCCCCCAACCGTGCACACTTAACAAAAATGAGAGAGAGAGATTAAAATGGTGAGTGTGTTAATACAGCAATTGGCAACAACTGTACCACCCTGGAAGTAATCTGAATAGGGCATGCCAGCACTAAATAAACTAAGAGGGTGTGGGAGCCTTCACCATTCATCATTAAATGAATGTTAGTTTATTATTTTATAAATGTTAGTTTATAAAAAATGCATTATGTTCCTCTGTGTAGAGGTACAACATTAGTTTATAAGGCCTAATCTATGTGGATGTTTGCAGTGAAAGGACAGAGATGTATCTATCATTCTTAATATAATAACTGAGTCACACATTTAACATTTTATATTGGCATAGATTAGGTTACATCACAATACGTTTTGAAAGTTCAGATGGGAATGCATTTCCTTCCATGAAAAAATACAGACTGACACTGAAATATGAGCAGGCTTAAAATATATAATCTTGATATGTATAGACATTATTCTTGACAGGTTTCAAATCTTTAGACAAAATTTTATATTAGACAAAGGGAAACTGAGAAAACACAAAACCCATTTTAAAATTATTTATTTAATGAAAAAATGTATCCAAATAAATTTTATCACCCACGTGAAAAAAGTAGTTGCCCCCTCGGTTACTCAAGCAATTTTAATTGATAATTAAAGTCAACTGATTGATTGCAACCAGCCCTGTTGAATCTAAACCTCACTCATATTGAATCTTATTATCAGAGTGTAGGAGTAACCACAGAGTTTCTATGTCACAATCAAAGGAAATTCCAGAAGAGTATTGCCCTTGCTTGATAAGCCCTTGCTTGGAGTAGGATCCCACTGACTTTCTAGTTAGTGAAATACAATCACAATCTAGAAAACACCAGCCAACAATTTTTCATTTGTACTTCAGTAATGGCAGGAGGTTGCCATAATGTTCATGGGCAAGCATGCAACCTCTGCCTTCAGTCAAGTTCTATGATGAGGGGAGCAATAAATTAGAGGAGTAAGATGCTCTCTCTCTCTCTCTCTCTCCCTCTCTCTCTGTTGTACAGAAATGTCATCATTGGCTGTACACAAGCAAGATCATTTCTGGCAGCTTGAAGCATCAGTGATCAGTTAGCAGGCACTCCAATTCCCTGCAAAAAGCAACAAAAGATGTGTGTGCGTGCTTGTGCATACGTGAGGGAGGATGTCACCCTGCAACCTTTTCTGTCTTAACCTCTCAGCTTCATGTTCTTGGGCTGTTAGTTCTCTCAAGACACTTTTCTCTCCAACCATCTCCAGCTAATGGAAACGCACAAGTGTTCCAAGAGTCTGGAAACCATATAACGAGAATTCAGTGTGATCTGCCATCAGAGTGCGGTGTACATAAGTGAGATACCCTGCTCTGATTAGTCGGAGAAAATTTGACAACAGCCCCGATACTGTTCTCCAAGACACTGCACTGCACATTTGTAACCACTATGTGAACTTTGAGTAAGTTCTTCAGAAATTTACTTTCAGGCTATGTGCTGTAAATGGAACTGGCAGTAGTGATCATTCTTTAACATTGGTTTTATGGTGATTGGGTGATATTGATATATTGCATTTTGCTTTTCTCCTTCTTTTTGTTCTTTGGAGCCTTCCCTGAATTTTATTCCACCCATGATTTGCCCATCAGAAACAAGGTTGGTTCTAGACGCATTGAAGAATAACAGTATTTATGATTAACATTAACATAATAGCTACTGATGAATGTAGAGAGCAGAATAGTAGCACTCACATAAAATGATAAATTATGCTAAAATGAAAGGTTGAAATCCCCTCTTCTATATCTCAGAACCCCTCAATGCTCCTGCATTATCATTCAACACTAGCATCAGACCTACTTCATACACAGGAGCTAATGGATTAGACCTTCCCCAAATATGAACCTGGCCTAGCACTCTGCACAGTATACATTATCTCATCATATGTGTGAAGCATTCTCTTGGAGAGTTTATCAATATCAGAAACGGAGATGGAAAGTAAAAACAAATAGCGAAAGGCCAAAGTGATCCTTCTTCTGTGGCTCCGGACATCAGTGTCAGTGCCTCCCAGCTAAATTAAAACAATGAGCATCCCATTGATTTGATTCCTGACGGGGGTCGTTCATCATGCGGGTGCCAGAGAGGCCACTGTGGAAAAAGGGAAACCTTTAATCAGTTTATGACTCTGCACCCTGGGTCAGGGTTGGGGGGGCGGGGGGGGGGGGGTGAGACTGAGACTGAGAGAAAGAATATGATGGGAATGCTGAAGAACAGGAAAACAAGACCAAGGGGTTTATGATAAGAAAGAGAGAGAGAGAATCCTGCATCTCACTTCTCTAATGTATTGAACTTGACTGAAGACTGGGGTTGCCTGAGTTGTTGTTCATATAGTTGTTACTGCTATTGTGGTTTTATGTACACAATGGCACCTTCTGTACATTTCTGCAGTTCTTTTCTAGAATCCTGCAACACAGAAAGAGCAGTGCGGGACTGCAGGAAATGAGCAAAAGAGAAGCAAATCAATACCAGTAAGAACTGGACTGTTCCACTCTCTTACCTGCCCAAGGCAATTAAAAGCCAAGAGGTACACCCAGAGAGAGACCTTCCAACCCCCACAACCATATCGAAAATATCAGTATTGTAAATTGACTGAAAACCAAATGCTTTAAATGCTAATGCAAGTAATTAGCCCCTGCAAGCAAAAAAAAAAATTCTAAACTTTTCCATTATGACAAAGTAAAACAAACCAATATGCTCAGGTGTTAATCTAATTTTCAGCAGAGATCATATGCGGGCACAATAATTTGGATTTGAGCAAAGTACTACTGACATATACAGATCTTAATGAAATGCAGACTCATTGACCAAGCATTGCCACTGAAACAGGCTGGCATACTGTAGGAAGGGGCTGTGTAGATGGTACAAGCTGAAGCAGATGGGCATTTTCTGCTGTGATGCTCTAAATGCTGCCAAATAAGGGATGAATTCAGATTCCTTCCTCAAATTCTTGAGCCATGAAACGTTTTTCACAGCTGCCAAATACAGGAGAAACTTGGATCCAGCACTGGCATTGCAATGCATAAATGGCTGTCACAACACAACAAGGCAATGGAGTGCTTTGGGAGCACTGGTCTTCTTAGGCCACTTTTTTCAGCCTCAAATCCTCTGACAGGACTTGAGGGAAACAGCAACAGAAGGGAGAAGAGAGAAACATGCCAAAAAGAGAGGAAAACATCATTGATTGAATGCGTCTTGTACATTCATTACGCTTTGACAAAGCAATTAAAACTCAATTCAAAGTGATTCATCCAGATGTTTCAGGCTCTTGCAAGACTGTGCACTTTAGCTCCCCTCGAGCCTCTCTAACAAAATTGGCAACTTGTTTTACACATGAAAGAGCAAATTGTCTTATACTTCTAGGTAACATGCACCCTCTACCCCCAGATCTCTTCAGAGCTTTCATTTCAAGACACAAATCAGTCACGAAGACAAAAAAAATTAGCTTTTCTTGGGTGGACACACAATTTCCAACCTCTTACGTTTGTGAGACACTTGACAGTCACAAGTGTGTGTGTGTGTGTGTCTGCGCGTGTGTGTGTGTGTATGTGTGTAAACAGTACCCAAATTGTATTCTAAACATAAATGAGCATGTTATTGATATTATAGTTATTAATATCATTGGAATTTCCTTTAATTGTGTTAAAAGAGACAGCAATGTTGCCTTTTAAACTGTTGTCAAACTTTGTTTCTCACCTCTCATTGTTGATTTAGCAACACTGTGTTTTGCAGGCATGAGAGGTAGACGGTGACAGATTACAAAAATTCCTATCATGCTTGATCAATGTAAATATATTTTCAGCTGTTGACTATTGAACTTTTTCAGCTTTGGCAATACAGACAGAGATGTGCTTTGTGCCAATAAAGTGATTTGAACGTAACTAAATTGTGATATTCTGTGAAAAGGCAAAATCTCTTTTATGCGGTCCAGTAATCTCACAAGCCTTAAAGGGCACCTCTAACCGTGAGGCGTTCTTCATAGAACTCTGCCCACCCATCCTAAACTCCCATCTAACCACCTGGGCAACCAACCCCCTATGGACACTGACTCATCTCTCTTTTATCTGATGTGCAGATAAAAATGGAAATGCAGTGCTTTTTGAAAGGCCATACTATGGTTCACAAGGGATTGGCAGAGAACAGGACTTAATGAAACATGGAACCACTTCACTGAATTGCCTCCTACTAATGATTGACCAATTTTTTTTCCAATCAAAGGGTTCTGCAGAGAAGCTCTTTGATTGGAAGCAATCAGCTCAAATGGTTTAGAACTTCATGAAGCACTTCTCTGTCCCTGTCATTGGTTTTACAGGAACTTGCTCCTGATTGCTACCACTGCCACCCCCCACCCCCCAAAACACACACAAGCACACACACATACATATACGCACAAGTCTACATGCACATATGCATCTGTGCACAAGCTGAAGAACGCACTCACATGTATGCATACTGCATACACACATGCACCTTCACCAACACAGATGCATACTTTCTCACACAGTGGAAAACAGCTGACAAAGAAACAGCTCTTAAGAAGCAGTGCCTGGAAAAAAAACTTGGAAAAGGAGAAGATAGTGCTTCAGACATTTGTGAGTCTCCAGCTCACATTAATTAAAACAAGCCCCGGTTTGAATGACGTATGGCCTCTGGGCCAGGAAAGATGGGGGGAGCTGGGCTGCAGCAGGGTTGGGGCTGAGGTGGTGAATAATGTAAGACAGTGCAGACTTGGAGGCAAGCCAAAGACCAGCTCCACTTCCCTATGACACTGATATTCCACTCTCTTTGCATCTCTCCTGTTCTCTCTCTCTCTCTCTCTCAATCGATCTTTCTCTCATCAAAAATGCTTTCCATGTTCACCCCTCCTGTTTTCTTTTGACAGCGCTGTTCTCTGTTAATGAGTATTTCTGATAACTCTTGTGCATTGGCTTTTCAAGCTGAGCGACTAAGCGTTTTTTCCCACACATTTAGAATATGTTTATATGTGTCCTTCTGTTTTGTGACGGCAACTGTGATTATCAATTGCGTGGATTAATTCCCAAAAGGACACAGGTTCAAATCCCGAGCTTAGTCATAATTCAGACTTTAATATTTTCCATCGCTTGTATTCAATGTGGATCTCAAACAAACAGATGCAGTCTATTAAATAATGGCATGCAAGAAGGACAGAAAAATTTGGCAAGCAATGTTTTTTCAGGTTACTCTCTCTGTATAAATGTACACAGGCAAAACAGAGCACCCTATGTTTTCAAAAATTCTGAAGAAACTCACCAAAAAAGTAATGTTTCACCATTTTCAACATCTGTTGCACTTTGAATGGATTTGTTTCTCCTTAAGAAAAATGATTGTTCTATTTCATTTTTTTCATAAAGAGCGAAAACAAAGTCATATTTTCAGCCACATAAAACAAAAGGACAGATCAAGGGTCCAGGAACACAGAGGAATGCCGGCAGCAGGATACTGCCTTGATCCCTCAAGTTTCCAAGGAAACAGGACAGGACCCCACAGAGTTCATAATTACCTCTAACTCATCACCTCAGGGGTCCAAGGGCCCAGGGCCAATGCAAATGCAGTCCCGAGACAAGCAGGGAGCACATCCTTCACTGCTATTACCCAAAAGACATGACACCTCTCTTGGCTCTCTTAATTACTGGATTTGGCCTGATATGGGCTAACAGCTCAGCGTAGATGCAATTAGAGCCAAAGTGTGTGGGAGAGACAGACAGCTGTGATGATGCATATGTGTTTCAAAGGCTTTTTTTATTCACACAGGTCTCCCTGTTGTTACCCTGACCTTAATCTATATAATATAATTTAATAAGGATATTGCAAGGACACGTGATACATATTCATTGATTCATGTTCAGATTAGCCAATGAGTCACACGATCGTGGTTTTTGTATTCTTTAAATAATAAATGCTAACCTTATATGCTAATCTTAAAGTCCTGCGGAAGGTCAAATGACTGAAAAATTGTTTGGTTTTGTTAGAAGCAGTCAAAAATGCCCAAATTAAAAATGAGAGTAGCAAAATAACATTTAACTGGCACAAAAAAAGTTACATTAAAAAATTCAAGATTCAAATAATTAATCATGGTCTTCAATCAAGGCCTTGAGCAGAATCATATGTCTAAGTGCTGGGCTAAAACAAAAACCTTACACGCACCAGTTCTTTTCAGATAAGATTGGACACCACTGCTTTATATGGATGCATTTTTCTTTTTACTGCGGTGATACTTAATCCTGGTCCTGGAGAGTCACAAAGTCTGCTGAGTGTTGTTTTTTCCTTAAGATCAGCGAGCGATTCAGACACAATAAACCAGGTGACCCGAGTTAACTGCGTGAACACCTGCTTTAATTAATTAGAGGCTGTGCTTCTCAAGTGGTGAGTAACAACGAAAGCCAGCAGACTCTGCGGCACTCTAGGACCAGGAGTGAGGGCCACTGGCTCAAAAATATGCTTTTCACAGCATTTAAACTTTCATCCATGTTCACTTTCTTTCCTGACTCTCCCCATATTAGATCAACTAAATGTTTTCATAAATGTCTCAATAGGAAGCATTAGTCACTTGACTGTGCCAATTGAGTGCCTACGGGAACCCTCAGAGGATAATCATAGAAATATAAAAAAATTATAATAATAATAATAATAAATCCCTGTAGGTCACATGGCGGAGACAAACTTGTGGCCCTAGACATAAAATGATAACAGTAAAAATACCACCTGCTCCTTTGTACAAATACACCTTTGTACTACAGGAAGGAAATGTGGTTAATAGACAGCAGTCTACTCTATAATTTTGATTTGCTTAGAAATATGTGAAAATGTTTTAATTTGTTTCTCAAGGAGCCATCATGGGATGGCACACTCAAATTGTAATTTGCAATTAAGTTGCAATAGAACACATATTTAAAAATAGAGGCTCTGCTGAATATATTTCTGAAATAATTTGAATCAATTTCAGAATACATCCTGTGTAAAAAATATCTAATTATACATATTAGTCAGAAATATTTTGTTAGAGTTTAGGCTTTCTCTGTTGATCCTTATGGATTGAATTGTCACAGAACCACAGAACCAGAAATGTTGATGGTGGCCTGAGGCTCATATACATCCAACCCCTCAAAATTATCTTCAAAGCCTTCTGCAGCCATTTTATATATATATATATATATATATGATTTTTCATTGGTTCCCTGCGTGTTACTGTGACATGATTCTACCTTTCTGAACTGATGAAATTTTTTTTTTTCAGTGAGAAGCCAATTGCTCACGGAAGCTTCTACAAATAGATAGTGAGTTTACATTTATACTTTCAAACTTTATATCACCGTAGCTTTTTCCTCCAAAGTAAATGTAATGACATAGCATAAAACAAGTCCAGCAGCCCCATTTGGCATTTCATCCCACACCCCACAGGTATAGATACGTGGCCTGATGAAAAGCCATCCCCAGGTATTTTTCTTCCATGACATGTTTACAGGAGCAGTGCGATTGTTGTGGCTGCAATAATGTAATCGGTGCTAATGACCAGGTGTTGTGGGTGCAAGTGACCTTGTGCTGAACCCCACATCACAGAGCTGATGTCACATGCAGCCTGAAAGGCATCTGAAGGAAATGACCAGCTCCTCTCTACCTTGATTGTTGTATTGGATTTATTATAAGCCTGTAGGGAGAGTTATGCTTTAATAGCAATGTCATCGGAAGATATATAAGAGGATACGTTGGTAAGGCTTGAACACTGAAAGACTTCATTTGCTGTTTTCATTACATGATTGCAAAGATTTTCTTTTTTGTCATAAATTCAATCCAAAGAGTCAATAGGGGTGTAAAACAATAGCAATACAGATGCTGGTCTGCCACTGAGAACAACAGTTTAGTTTGCCGTGCACAGTTCACTGTTTGTCTTTATGTAACTCACCTAGTGGGAAATAAGAGGGTCATTCAGGGTCAGTGTCAAAAGTCTGAGCCTCAGTCTGTGGTATCATGGTATCAAAGAGAGGAGCCAGTGAAAATGGTCACAGTTACATTCAGAGACTCTCTTGTGTCCCTGTAGGTGGTGCTGTGCCTTTGCGTCATAAAACAGTGATGGTGAAATGGAGCACCCATTATGATGAGCTGCCTTTTCCATGGTCAGCTCAGAGAAGAAACAGCTCTCTGTACAGGTCTATGAATGGATAAAGAACATGCGTCACATCCTCCTCGGTGCCAGGCAGGCTTGGGAATCAAGAACCTTGGCAGAAAAGCACACCATCACATCTTTCATAAGCTTCAGGTGAATCAAGACTTTGCACTTGAAGCACCCTTTCATTTACTGGGCCTGGATTACCTGCTAATGCTTCCTTTGCAGTGATTCAAGCCAATTACTCAGCGTGACAGTCAATTTTTTGTCACGAAGCAAAAAAAAAACTAGCTTTATCTGTGGATTTTTCACAGCTGCGCGAGTGAGTAAAGGTAAAGTATCACGCTGAAACTGCTTTTCTCTGAGCTGCATTAACTACGTCTCCCTTGGACTCGGTGTCCAAAAAGGGAGTCATGCTGAGTTCCATAACCTCAGCAGAGGCTGCGGTCTCATTTTACACATGTCCACGTACGCACAGGGCTTCAGCACACACATTGAATCAAGCCTTGCATCTGCTCCGTCTGGGCAAGGATCTGAGTTCATACTGGGGGCCTGGGTTCCAGCTGGCAATGGGAGGAGAGGACGTGCCTGGACTAGACGAACTCTGGCTCCCCTTTGAGAAACCAAAGACGGGGACACCAGTCAGAGAAAGCACAGAAACAAAAGAAGGAACTGCAGTTAATCAATCAGCCCTCTCATGCTTTTCTCTCACCCCCGCACCCACAATAGAGTCACTATCACCCTCAATTCAAATCTGGATTCTTGGTCTTCCTTCCATGCACATTATAATCAATCACACGTACAGTTTTAAAATGTCACAAAGTGACGCCATGACACACCACTCCATCCCCAGCGCGCCCAAGTCTGTCATCGCTCTCTTCAGCTCGCCCACCCGAATGCGGAGAAGTCGATGGGCAATTATTTTCGGCGGTGTTATTATGACTAGTTTCTCGCCGCCTCTCCCTTTCCGCCGCACTTATACATGGAGAGTGCATGTATTTCTGCACGGCTGCACTGCAGAAAGGGAAAGAAAAACATTTTCATTTTAGAAAAAGACAGGGCTGTCTATCTCTCATTCGCTCTCTCCTCCTCCTCTCTTTCTCTCATTCTCCCTCTCTCTCTCATCCTTCCCTTCTCTCTCTCTCATCATCCCTTTCTCTCATTCTCTCTCTCTCTCTCTCATCCTTCCATTCTCTATCTCTCAATTGCTCTCTCTCTCTTTCTCCCTCGTTCTCGCTTCCCCCAAGCGAGCGAGAGGAACTCCCCATTACAAATGCAGGCGGGTTGTGTTCATGACCGCATGACCATAACCGGACATTAATGAGCAGCCAAGCATGCCGCAGACCAGCTGTACACAACAACCATCAGGGCTGCGAGCGCTGATAGCGCCAGGGAGAAATCGGGGGAGAGCGATCCATCTCAAAGTGGCACGGGGGCTTAAACACCACTGCAGGAACACCGGCACTTAGAAGGAGCGGCCCGAGGCGGGTCTTGTCCTATAAATTATACACTGTCTGTAAAGATGATATGAGCAGTGCTGTTACTGCTAGAATGGAGAACGCCCCTCTGCAGATCCAGGCCCCGAGAACAGAGGGCCCAATCAGAGGACCTCGCCTGCACTTCAGCAAGCTTCCCTCCTGCCGAATGTGTTTTGCGAGAGGCGTCTGGAAATAGAGGGCAGTTTGGAGGTCAAGGGGAGTTTGCGATTGTGTTTAAATATTATATTCAGGGCTGCAAAACCTTTCAACGTAGGAAAAAAGCCACAAAGCTTGTTCATGCAGCTTGACTGGCATCCATCATCCGAATACGACGTTCTCAAAGGTTTTTTCAGACATCCATCGCTTTCCCGACCGCCTCAGTGTCCGGCCCCTATGACAGAGATGGATAGAGCCTTTCTCTGCCGCGTCAGGTTAGCCGCGCCTCGCCTACCCTGGGGCGGCAGCACGTCCCCGCAGCGCGCCGTGTGACAGTGTCATTCAGGAATACCTATTCAAGGCCACTAATTCATCACGGCGTGAGCCGTTACATATGGTGGAGTAATTGCCCCCAAGTAAACACACCTCGCGGCTGGTGATTTATGGTTCTGTCGCGCTCGTCGAGGGGAGCCACCTAAACCGTGGGGCGAGCATGACCTGATTCTGGCGGAACGCGACGCAGGAGCGAGTGGCCCTCCCCGAGGAGGCCTTTACGCCCCCCTGGCATCCTCAGAGGTTCTGACGGGCTCCTGTATGCCAGCCCTGGATGTGACAGGCCCATCCTATTGGCTCTGTGGAATCCCACTACAGGTCCATGTGTGAGCCTGAGAGGGGATGTCTTATACGCTCGAGCCTCCACACTGTGAAGCCCTGACCACCCCTACCCACTATGCTAACTACACCCCCCTACGTTCACCCCATTTGACTTGACATGTTTCACTCAGCAAAAGCAGTCATCCCAGGCTATATCCAGATTTGTTGCCACACACTAATACCTTTCTGCACTGCTACACACTTCTGTCTCCTGACCCACCACAAGGAAGGATTATAACTTCTAGTTTATCCAAGGTCAGAGCTAATAGAGATCTGCAGATTGTAGATCCATAGGTGTACAGTAGTAATAGGTGTAATTTTTCATTTGCTGTCTTTTAGATGCTTGCAACTTTATCTGTTTTCATTTTTATTCAACCTTTATTTATCCAGGCAAAAACAATTGAGACAAAAAATTTTCAAAGGTGACCTGGAACTTGTTTAGAAGGAAGCTGATAATGGAGTGTGGAAAATTAAATGAGTATGAAAATGAAAATATTATTGAAAATGAAATGTATTATAATTTTCTTTCCTTGTTCATATGGAGAGCGGTTAGTCTCAATATTATTGACAAATACATGTATCATGATCTATAAAGAAGAAACAAGTCACAAATGTGTCTCACTATTTGCAAACATCTTGTGTGTTGTAAATTGTCAGTCATTTAAATGAATGTGAACTGATTTGTACAAATGCATACAAATTTCTGAATACACACTTTCCCTTTTGCACAAATACCTCATTTTTGTATATGAAAACCAAAAATATGTTTCCAATTTTTGTGTGTATTTTTTGCAATAGGTCATTCTCAAATGTAAGATTGGCTTGTGAAGTGTTACATTTGAATTTGCATGTGTGCATTCTGTGACCCAGTTACACCAGCATAGGAAAGACACATGTCACTTCATCGGCAAATGCAGATTCAGCACTCCACAAGCAGATTTTACATTTGAGAATGTTTTGAGAATGCAAAAAACACACATGGAAATTGGAAACATTTTTTGGTTTTCATGTGCAAAAAATGAGGTATTTGTGCAAAAATGTAATTGTAAGGGTATGTGTGAGTATGTGCATTATTATGTGTATGTGCACATTTGTGTGCGTGTGTGCATGCGTGTGTGTGAGAGAGAGTGTGTGTGCGAGTGTACAGAATACATACGTGTGTTCATGTGTGTATGTGTCTCTGTAGATTAACAGTAAGTGACCGTGTGATACAGGCTTGGGTACACTGATCAATAGGTGGGATCAGAGAGGTTTACTTTAGGACAGGATGACAGTACCCCAGAGAGAGTACCCCTCAGTGTGAGTTACTATAGTCACTGCTGCAATAAAGCACAGGCTATATGATGACTGCAGTGTGTGTTAGTGCGGACAGCATAAGGAAATAGCAGCTGAGCTATATATAGCAGGATGTAGAGGCTCATAATATCAATGAACCATTCTATCCATCAGTGTATATTTGCTGGATTTCAAATCAATGCGGCTGTACAGTATTTACGCTTCCAAGAATATGATGCAATGGCATAGATAAAGATACATTGCCTAATTGCTCAGGATACCCCTTAACCTCCATATTTAATGCTTAATTCTTGCAACCTGGACATTCTGTTACCTATTTACACAGCTGGGTATTAACTGAATTAATTGAAGCACCTTGCTCAAAGGTACAACAGCAGCATCCCACTTGGGATTTGAACTTGGAACCGTTAAGGTCTGGTGCTTTAATGAATCATCGTACCATCTGTTAGCCTGATATTCATTGCAACCCTGGGCACCACAATCCACCCTGTAATGCATTGCGCTGACAGCCATTCAGGTGCTGTGGCAAGGGGACCACAGGTTTTCCCAAAAGGAAGTCGTGGAACTTCAAAAAAAAAAGAAAACACACTGAAGAAATCCATCAAGATTTCATGTTCCAAAACGGGAACAAAATGAGGCTCAGGCTGGAGAATCCAAGATCATTACATGGGGGGGAGGGGCTAAAAGCTCTACCCTCTTCCCATGTTCTTTGTATTGATGCCTGGGAATGCATGCTTGATAAAGGAAGGTTGTGGTGCTGTCTGCACTGTGCATGTTCTATCTCCGGCCAGATCGCTTCATCAGTGCTCATAATGAGGCAGCTGATTGGACAGCATTTGCTTCACAAGTGACAGAATTTCAGGAACGATGAGCTGAATATCTGTTCAGCGAGTGGAATGCCCACAGACTAATGGCAAGCTGTCACAGTGGTGCTTCTGACGCATAAGTCTGAGGCCTTTGAAAATGAATGACGGGATAAAGATCTTTGTGACGCCGTTACACTTTAAATACGACTTACGCCGCGATCGAAGAGGAGAAATGAAGTGCGGCGGATGTGCAAGCACTGGCATTGAACCCGTCAGCCTGCCAAGCACATCCATTCATGGATTCCCTTGCAAATCAACAGTGAAACTAATGGAGACCACACGACTTGTGTGCGCTTGCCTGATTCTCCCCTCCAACCTCTCCCTCCCCCTCCCCTCCTCTCCCCTCCCCTCGCTCTCTGCTCTCCATCTCTGTGTCATTCTTTCTCCCCAGCACTTCTGCGCTTGAGGGGCTAAAAAGCCCTTGTTTGCTTATGCTGCCTGTTTTTCGCAGCGAGATCTCCTGCAACCTGCTAGTGTTTTTAATCAATGGAGTTCAGCTGGGCCCACAGGGAGCAGGACGCCGTGGGTGAGAGGTTAATGCGCTGGCAGTTTGAGATACACTCGTGACATTTCAATCCAGCGTTTGTTTTTACTGAAGCGGATTTACACAGGCTGACAGCCCGAGTGGACAGACGTGGCCCACGGCCATCTCAGCTCAGAAGATGAATGTGGGAATGTCGCCCCCAAGTGGTGAGAAGGCTGACTTGCACAGTACTGGTGCAGGCTCATTACGAACTACAGCTGTTGCCATTCTAGGTTTTATTAAAAGCAAGAGGGTGGGGGGAGGGGGGTTGGGGGCTTGAATCCAAAGTGCATTCATTCATTTGAAGTGGTTATTTTACTGGGAGACACTGAGTCTATTACATTGTTCTCTGCCCGCCTCCCGCCCACTTATACTTACCAAAATAAGTCACATAAGGCTTCCTAGAGCCATTGCTGTAGCTTACTTCATTTGCATAGAACAGCAACCAATGTGGCAGCTATGACAGGTAATGCATCAGTGGTAAAACATATAGGTGAAATGGCTGAAACTTTGTACTTGGGGATCAAATTAAGTAAAAGGCAAGTGCAAAATCATAAAATAACACAAACTTACCAGCCTGATTAATTGTGCTGAGAGGAGTGTATATGGTCCTGAAGGTCACACAAATTTTGTAGCCTTTGACATAGTTCAGCAAGAGCTGAAGCCCACTCCACTTTTTCCACACGCCCCGAGCATTGCCATTTATTGTTCAAAATCCACATATTGACTAGAGAGCAATGGGAACAGGGCCTTAGCTCATAGCAGAACCTGGAAGGTTAGTTCTCCCTCCGACTTCTGTTAGAAAATGCATCCAAAATGGCTGCACAAGAATATCTTCAAATCTGCCTATAGAGCTCTATTTTATTTGAATTTCTTAGGCAACTGGATACATGCATAATAGAATCTGTGCAGTGTAAAATTAAAAGAACTGTATGAAAGAGTTTTGAGAGTGCAAGTCCATTATGTGCCATCTGCTGAGATTTTATATATTATAAAATCATCTAAGAGAGGGTTGTACTGTGAGGCTTTGAGGGTATTTTTAGCACAGCCATTTTACATTCACTCTGCAATGGTGTCAGACACAAGCCTCCAGCAGCGCATTTTACCTTGGACACTGCCTTAACGCTTGGTGCATATTCACTAATGACATGCATTTCAGAGAATTTGGTATTGAAATGGCATCTATTCCTGTGTAAGTGCTGGCTCACAGAAAATCTCTGCATTTACTCTCTTTCAGGACGAAAAATTAATAATGTCAATGAATGATTTCATGCACGGATCTTCTGAGCCCTCCATCTCGCATGTTGATGAGAAAGAATATAACTTTGGAATCTTGCTTATTTGATGATTAATTAACCTTCAACACGGATCCATGTAAATATGAGAGCTCATGGTTGAATGTCCCAGTAATCAATTATTTGGTTTCATCTCTGATCAGGCACCTGTTACAGCAGGCGTATCAAAGTCAGCAGTACACTTCAGGCATTGAGAAAAAGGCGTGTATATTCTTTCACAGACTCTGCAGCCCTCCAGGACAATATTCTGACACCTGTGTGTTATGCCTCACTTCTCTTGCAAATGTGGGTGACTGTTTTATACCTAGCCACACCCAACTGATTTTTACAGCTATATGTTCACAGAATGATATGACTGCTAAGCCTAGGACCAAGTCAGCCACAATTGTTGTATTGTGCATTCGCAGCAGAATCACATATGACTTGGTTTAAATGGGGCTGGTCTGTACAGCGATCGTGAGTATTGATGGATTTCAACCCTTGTAGGACGTGAGTGATGTGACAGAAATTACATTAAGCTGGGTAACTGCAGAGCAGTCCAAAAGTAGGCTATTTGAGTAGAATGTCATGTAACATTTTTTTAAAACCTTACAAAATGCTAATTCCGCTCATCATTTAAGTTCTGCACATGATTTTTCATGCTTTATGCATGTAATTTCATGTCCCTGTTCTCTCCTGTAGGAGGGAAAGGATACACAGTATGTGGTATCCATGTTAGCTATGCAATGACTGCAATGCAGCAGATCACATGGCCTGTAATCAGAGCATGATCATTTACATCTGGAGCTTAGAGCAGCCAAAAGCACTGAGCGAGATAAAGAGAGAGAGAGAGAGAGAGAGAACGCTTTGATTCCTTTTTACTTTAGCACTTAAAGGAGACGATTTCTTATTACTCAACATTTTACAAATAAACTCCAAGAGCAAAAACCACAAGAACAATCAGAAAAAACACAACCGAAAACCACGTGTAAACCCCCCCCCCCCCCCCCCCAAAAAAAAAAAAAAAAAAACATTTGGCACTGATTGAGAGAATGTTCCTGCTGTGGTGGAGAGTGAGCTCACAGACCTTTCTACAGGTTACAGAGTAATCAAACACAGGCTAGGAATTTCAGGCACACAAACCACCTCTTGGCAGGGTGAGTCTCAGAGTTTCACAAGACAACTGTGGCAAGAACAATTCTGCCAGCATTCAAATTTCATTTGATATGAATTCAATAAGGAGTCAGGCTCTTTTCACCCAGCGGGTAATTACTCAGAGAATTACAGATGCCGCATGGAGTGTCACTGGATTAAATGGTCCCATTTAATTCTTCCGGGTCGGTACTGATCTTGTCTGGAGAATGTCAATTACTGTCCAAAACACCAGCCATGGAAAGCCAGACTGAAGCAATCCCATTGGTGGGCAGTCTTCCATGAATGCTAATTTTGTCTTTTGTCTGCTCATGGGTTTCCTCTCCTTTCCAATGGCTGACGTTGCCCCCTCAAACACCCGCACAAACTCGATCCAAATCCAAGAATTTGGGAGATTGCAGGGTCTGAAACAAGGGTAAAAAAATAATTACTGAGCTGCAGAGCTTCCAAAGACTGCCTTTCTGTTGACTCTGTCAAATCCTTATTCTGAAAACCCTGCCTTGATCTTTCCGAGTTAAAAAAGGGAGGCATAAACATCATGAAAAATTGAACGGGAGGGACGCTGCCATCTCGCTAATTGAGAGAACTAAATCTTCTCAGCAGAAAACATCTGCTTCGAGACTAAAGCCCCTTATTTCTTCTTTGAACAATTATGCAAATCACGGGGGAATCAACTAAGGCTGTACAATTGGTGAGTAAGGGGCAGGAGAGATTTATTTTTATTCATGTCTCTCACAGAGAAATATGGTTAACATTGACACATTCTGCAATGCGGTGGTCAGATGCAGGAGTTATTTTATATTGCTCTGATTCCCAGGTGTTTGTATGGCAGTGCAACTCAACTCAAATGCAAGAGAATCCCTTACTTTAGGCTGGGAGAAGTGCTCTCGCAGGTCCCATTTGTTTATTTATCTTTCTGAGAACAAAATTTAATAATTCAGTACACTTGAACAAAGACTACATTAAAGCTGCCGTGTCCTCCCTGATGACCGGTAAAGAACTCACACACAACTTCTCCACTCTACTGCTCTGTGACTGGGAAATTACATCCCCTGCACCCCATGTGAGACCATCAGGAACCCTGATCTTTGATGACAGTAAAAGCTTTCAGCTTCAGAGTTAAGTGTGGCTACTGTGGACCCTGCTTGGGTTGCTATAGTCCCCATGGCATTTGGCCGCTTAGAAAAGAGAACAATCCAGACTCAATGCAGCTACCTCTCATGCTGCTGCTCAAAATGCAAAGACAAGCAGCAGCCTCTCTTCTGCCTTCACATTGCTCTCCCATCTCTCTCTATCTCTCTCTCTCTCTCTCTCCCTGTCCTCTGAAGGGAATAATAATATTATATTTAGTAATGCCTTGGTAAGACACATGGAGCATACATTCGATGACATGAACATACTTGTAATATATGGAAGAGTAAATTATTGATTTGGAGCAAGTTACTCGAAAGCTGGATAAAGCCAATAGGCCTTTTCGCAGACAGGATACGGTACTGAATTAATAACGACACAGACGAGGAGTTTTTTTTCCTGAAATTCTGTTTCATTTACAATTTATGCAGTACCTGTAGTCTAGAGCACCAGTTATGTTACATGACTGCGAGTATAGAGTCTTAGTAAGCAACATCCCTGAAAAAAACATGGGCTGGGAAAAAGCTGACTCCACAGGAGGTAAAACTGCATCACATTCGCTTGAGCTGCTAACCGTGAATGGACCACTCCATCCAGTGGCCTGTGCACCCCACAATTTGCGACTGAAAACCCTGCATTGAAAAGATGGTGTTTGGTGGTAATTTCTCATTGACATTTTCATTAACCCATTTTGCAGGTGCTCTTATGCACTTACCACAGAGGCTTGAACATTGCATATAAATAGCCTCAGTAAACATCAGTATGTGTATGTACTGCATGTTTGCATGCATTTATGTATGTATGTAGCCTATGCATGTGTAAGGACTGAGCGCCATTTTGGTGCAATGCCGGTAAAATGTACGTTCATGTTTCACCTCACCCCTTCTGCTCTTTGCTGCTCAACTGAAGGGATATGCGCAAGGCACTCTTTAAGGGCACAGTCCTAAAGAAAGCTTTATAACGTATTAGCTATACTGCAAGTAAGCTAAAGAAACTGATCCATCTAGGGATCAATTCTTAAGTTTACTAACTTTACACCTGTTATCATTCTGCAACATAGCAACAAGTTCAACGTGTGTAATCCATGTACCTTCCTGCAAGGGCAAGCCAAGTAACTTCCTGTAATGAGATTGTTACGACAGTTACGTCAGTTACGTCAGTTACGACGGTGCCGAAAAGTGTTAGAGTACGAGGGAGATTGAAAACATGAGGTTGTATGCTGGAGTTTGTTGAAACACGTTACGTGCAATAAAAGGTTGAACAACACTGAAGAGCGGACAGAACTTCGTTTCTATAAAGGTAGACTAAAGAAGAGTTTATCACACTTCCAGTGAAAGAGAACCAGTACGAAGACCGGCTTTTCTACTGACAGCGCAAGGAAAGAATCTACACAGAATCATCTGCGCTCCCACTATAAGACTGACAAACATCCAGGCATCAACTAGCTTAGGAAACTTCTCTCTGTTTGTTCTTTGTTTTCATGGAATCGTTTTATTTATTGTATGTAATGTGTTTAGATTATATAACGTCTCTTGTTAATTAGCAACAGCCGCCTAGCCCACATAGCTAACGTATATACTAACATTAGCTTACAGTCCACCTTCTTAACCAAGATCTGTGCATGTTATCGCTCAACATATACTCATTCGATATATAGTCTCGATATGTGGTCTCTATATGGTCTAACTTCAGTAGCCTTTTATTCACGCCATCCTCCTGGTTTCCAGGCCAGGTTATAGCAGCACATGCTAAAGACGTATTCATAATTTCGCTCCAACAAAGGAGCCATTGTGTTCCTGCACCAGGTTTGCTGGTGAACACGCATGACTAGACACACATGATGAAAAGTCTGGTCCCCCTTGCATATCCTCCTTTATTTAGCCTTTAATGATTTTAGTTTAGATGTTTGTTTAAATTCTATTGTATTAAACATCGTTGTCGGTCTGATAATTATTCGGATAAATACTTGAGCCTACCACCTCAAAGAACTTACGCAAGTTATATCATTGGTCATTGTTTTAATATTTAATATTGAAATTCATAATCACGATTTAATTAATTTTATGAGACTGATTAATTATGAGACTGATTATACTTTTGCACCATTTGTTTGATTGTTAAAACACAGGTTTTATTTATTAATCATCAGTTTTAAAATCCGTAGAGGTGTTTTTCCCTGCATATGTATGCATGTGTGTGTGTGCATGTGCGGCTGTGTTCATATAGACTGATCTTTGCATTTGTATGCAGTGCACAATACTCTTAGAAGTCATCAGCAGCTCAAGTAATACAATGGGGTACTGTATTAGCGATGTCATACAGCTAATTGAAAGTACCACAATAGAAATGGTGCAGTGAAACCAATTCCACAGTAAGCATTGACAGTTGACAGTGGGGTGGTACATGTCTGCGGGTCTGTTGGACAGGGACAGTGCATATAAGTACAAGGAGCATGGTGATAAGTGTTATGACAGGCACTCAACATTCAGGTTATATATGCGGGTGGCCACATTCTTTACACTTGTGAACCCTCCAATTTACTGTAGCTCTGTGGTGGAGTGAGAGTTTATGCTGTGGAGGAGGCTGTAATTTCTTACACAGTGACAGTGGTGCTTCTGGTTGGAGCTGGGTGTGTGCTGGGCGGGGTTGGGGACTCACTAAATTCTCAGGGAGAGAGACAGAAAGATTGAGAGGCACAGATTCCCCCCAATTAAAGTCACAGTGCTACAGAGAATACCTAGATTTAAATCCATCTGTGGCTTTTTCCCCTCTTTTTTCCCCCTAAGCTTTTGGGTTGCGGTTAGCTTGATAGCTGCATTACATTCGATTACATTGTGTTCTGGTTCCTTCTGCCTGTTGGGCTTGTTTAGATTACACATGGAGATCAGAGTCCACATGTCTGCAGTCATCCATTACCCCACTCCCCCCATCCCTACTAAGGGGAGCACAGAACTTCAGACACAAGTACAAACAAAGGGAGCTAAAAATAAGGCAATAGCACCTCCCCCCACCCCCCCCAGCCCCCCCCCCCCCCCCCCCTTCACCACAGCACACCAAACCCAGCGTGACTGCTGAAAGGTTTCGGCTCCCTGTTCCCACAAACGAGTATCTGTGAAATGCTGTGACTAGTAATGCCTAACAGCCAAGGATGCTGTGAAAGGATGAGAGAATGTTCATTTGTATGTGTCTGTGAGCTTGCACTCATCTCTGTTGGCTGTTCTTGTAGCTTGCATGCCAGAACCCATCCCAGTAGAGATGATGCTCCTCTCCTGGAATGTGTGAGGTAAGGAGGGCCTGGAGTGCAATCAGGAGCGCTGCAGTTGAGGGTCTTGTTACAGCACTGTCATATGTTCAAATCCCAACTGGCATAAGGCTCTTGTGTCCTCCAGCATAGAACTCAACCTAATTAGCTCCAGTGAGAGTTGCTGCTGTTGCTGTTAAAATGCAATGAATATTTGGTTTGTTTGAATTTGATGATTGCGCTGATGCAGCAAGACACATGTATTGTATGTTAAATTCTGGGTTCAATACATTTTTTTTTTTTTTTTTTAATCAACTGACCAAAGTGTCTGTTCCTCTGAGAAACAATGATGGCCCAGGCAGATGCTATTTCCTTTCTTTTGTTGGGCACCATGTAGACACAGGGGACATCTCATTCTGTGAAGGGAGAAAGGGGAAAGAAGGAGAGAGAGGGACAGCGAGAGAGAGAGTAAGACCAAGTAAGAGAGAGCAAGAAAGGGAGCTGAAGAAAGATAAACAGAGAGAGAGAAAGAGAGAGAGTGCAGGCTTTAGAGACAGATCCTTTATTTTTTTATCAGCTGGGAGACATCATGCGATTTTACTTATGCTATGCAGCTCGCACAGATTCAGGAAAATGTGGCATCTTTGTCAAACAGGGCTGCAGCACTACAGCATGCGACAAACCCTTTGGTGCATTGCCTCAACTAAGGCAGCCAGACAGAGGGAAGAACAAGGTGCGTGTCAGAATGCAAACAGTGAGGTCAGCGTGTTTTCATATGGCTGGGCTGGTGGCCAGTGACATCTCAGAAATCTTTAATCTCAGAGAAGATGAAAGGGCAGAGACCAAAAAAATCAAAATTGTTTTCAGGTCAGAACATTATTTTAGAGATCCCCTTTAAATGCAGGGCTGGTGCATGCAGTGGTTGACTAATTGCAGCCGCTCAATACCATCTGAATTGGAATTCTGGTGCAGTGGCAACCCTTAAAATGGAATACTGCAATAGTTCAAATATACGTTTTGGAAAATATGTGGATAATGCAGCATACTACAAAACAATGCATTTTCAAAGAATATATAAAAATATCTGAAGGCGGCAATAAGCTATATTGTGAAATGTTGATAATATCCTGATAATGTATTTTATTACCATAAATTGTAGTATACTTCATTTCCATAAGGAAAGGAAGTTTTCAGTCCTCATCTGCAGTATGTGTGTCAGAGAGACCTGAAAAATTACCATGACCTTTCCTGCCTTTTCCTGAAAGGCAAAACATTATTTCTTCATTGTGAGGTAAAGGCTGCTTCCATCATTGTTGTCTCAGACATGGCCAGTTCCTGTTTTTTGTCAGATAAATTACTAAAGGCTTCAATGAGAGCCTGGCAACCAGAGGTGGGTAGAGTAGCCAAAAACTGTACTCAAGTAAAAGTATTGTTACTTTAAAATAATAATGACTCAAGTAGAAGTAAAAGTAGTCATCCAAATAATTACTTGAGTAAGAGTAAGAAAGTATCTTGTGAAAAGACTACTCAAGTACTGAGTTACTTCATATAATCTGATTTAATGTTGAAATAAGCAGAGCAAGATGAACGTAAAAATCCAAATGTCCAAAATATAAAATTGTAAATGCTTGTCCAATAGAAATAAACAAAATATAAAATAGCCATGTGCAAATTCAAATATGGCCTAAATCATATCCCTTCAAATAAAACAATACACAGGAGGTTCGTCAGAAGAGGAGGATTTTCGCTTTCTGTTGTACTCTATTAAGTCTGTATACCTCATCAGTTTGTTGGGGTGAACCCTCTGTTGACAGAAAAAATATCAATGAGGCTACAGGGGATTTATCCATTAAAATAGACTCATCATCACAACAAAGAGGAGCCTGCTCAAATTCAAACAGAAACTTTATATGTGGAAAACATAATGCTTTGTCGCACCATTATTGTACCTTATGATGCACTTATCCACAATATTCCAAAGTCCCATGATGCCTTGCGCGGAATATGTGCAGAACTTCCGGTTTAGCGTAAACAAACTTTATGTATGCTATGCAATGCTATGCAATGTTCCAGCGCTCATGTCATGACTGTTGCATGCTTCACAAAAACTATTACACTACTAACTAACGCTTACATTACAGTGTGAAATATCCACATTAATACCAGTAACCTATTTAAACACACTCGATTTCAAAAATAACGTATATAACCGAAGTATTTTTAACAATAATAGCCTACTTACATAGCAATGATGAAATCTTATCTGTGTTCAGTAGATGGAGACAGAGACAGTAAATCAACAATACAGTTCAATCCGCTTCTGTTTTGCTCCAGAAAACGATGTCAGCTAGGTCTATCAGCAAATATGCGGCTTAGCTATGCCCAGAAGTCCTCAATAAAAATAGTATTTCCCAAGAAATTACGAATAATAGTTGACCAAGTTTCGTGAGTGAATGCATAAGTGAATGCGATGATAAGAAAAATTTCGGTTACACTGACCTAAAAAACGCTATTCCAAAAGCAAACTTAGACATGTTATACATCGTTAGAAAGCTTATACTCTCACCTACTGAATAAATGAATTGTCAATCAAGCCAGAGTGTACTAAAAAGGGCGACGACGTAAACAACAGGTGTGGTATTACGCGCAGCTATTTTGGAAGATACCCAGGCGTCACGAATGCGCTTATATTTCACAAACGGATTGTCCAAGACAATAAATGACCACTCAGTCAAATAGTTAGCTATCCACAGCCAAAACTAACCTACAACTTACCGCCACATATTTTCTCAAGTTCGAAGTTGAGTTCTTGTAGGCTGAAATGTCCACATTTCTAGGCAGACAAAGAAGGCAGCGCATAATGTAACTACTGTTTTTGGTAGTCTGTAAGTAAAACATAGTTTGAACGTGAGGCCAGGGGTGTTCTGCCTCCTACGAATCACCCGCCGTTGTTTCAGCCATTGTTGTCGCCCACTCATCCTTCTGTGTGCTGTGACTGGCTACGTTTGATTGGTGAAACGGAGTCATGTGGGGCTATGACAGCGCCAAAGCAAAGACCAGTCAGCCTCTTTGGCTGAAGTCTCTCTGAGAGAAAGAAACAAACAGAACGTGCGTTGAATAAAAAATGGGTAAAAAAATAAAAGTAACGAGCGGAATGTAGCCGAATATAACGGAGTAAAAGTAACTTTTTTTCTTCGCAAATATACTCGAGTAAAAGTGAAAAGTATGTTGCATTAAAACTACTCTTACAAGTACAATTTATTCAAAAAGTTACTTAAGTAAATGTAACGGAGTAAATATAATGCGTTACTACCCACCTCTGCTGGCAACCATACAGCAAAACGGCAGTCTCCGTCCCCACATCATCTCTGCTCTCCAAGGACACATGCTGTACACATATTCACCTTCCTTCTGGAGAGATTGTGAGGTTCACGCCACATGTTTTGGCATCAAGGCTGCGTATAAGTTAATAAGGCATACTGAGTTTTACTTCATTATGGGAAAGATGCTGTGTAGATGCGGTGCAGACCGTTTGATCTGTTAGTCATCTGGATGGATTGGGCTGTTTGTATATTTGACAATCTGCATGCTGTAAAGGTCATCGAATCAATTCAGCATCTGTGCCGAACTGATTTGAGCCCTTAGATTAAACGCAAATGGTGCTGACCTTATAGTATGCGTTTCAGTGACAGCTGGGGAGAAGTAGTCCTTCCAGACCCTTCCTAATTCCTCCAAACAGGAATGAGCAATTAAGCCAATAGGCAACCTTTCAACAGAGTGCATGTCTACAGCAGCCCCTCCCCAGCTTCATAAAGAGTAGCTTGCATAGTGTTCACTGCATGACCTTGCAAACGTATAGCATATGTTGCGACTGCTTAGTAAGACATCTTAAAACTGGACCTGACAAATAATGAGCAGCAGATGTGCTGACGTTCCAGCGTTCAGAAAGGACACTGTCGAGACATCTCCCCCACCAAGGCCAGCTTTGCCTCGCTGCCTTTCCTGTTTGTCAGCGCGTACAAACATCTGATTCACAAAGAGAGGGCCTGGAGACCAGAAGGCAGCGGTCACGTTCGCGTTAATGAAGCCGGGTCACGATTCGCCGCCTGACAGGAGGCGGGAGTTCGAAGCGAGCGAATCAGTGCCCCAGAGTCTTCCTTCCAGAGGCCGACCAACCCCCGAGACCCACACCGCAACGTCAGGTGACTTGGCAGTGGGCTAGCCAGCCGAACAAAAAAACTCAGGCCGCCCGCCAGAGCAAGAACAAGAGAACTAAAAGAAACTTTAGGCAGGATGGAAATTTCATCAAAGAAAAAGGGACAGAGAGAGAATTTTTTTGCTTGGCAGACTCACTTTCTTGCTCACTTGCTGACTCACTACAGTAGAATTGAGTCTACAGTTCTTTTACCCCTCCGTTTAAATTGCTGGGTTTACACTGGTGTGATGAAAAGTACTGTGTAAGTCTGAGTTCTCCAAAATGTCTGAGCCCACTTAATAGGTGAATAGTTTTTTTTCTATCACTCACTCCTTATTAAAATGCAGCATGCTACATTGATTAACATATGCCAGAATAACTACATGAATATACTTTAAATGCAGTGTTTAATCTGACTGGTATGAATGTCAATGTAAAATACAGAATATACAGAGAGGTATATTGGTGTACCTGCACATACAACCCACCTCAGCCCTTCCCACCAGTGGGTCTTGACCCACAGCTTTTGGAATAAGTGGTGCAGCAACAGCTTCAGCACATCACACAGTGACATCCTCAGTGCTACCAGGTATACATTAACCCACCGTGCACCCATCTGCAATGGTAACAGTATTTCTGACCATTGGTTGCATTTCCGTACAGTGGATGCCGCTAGTCCAGGTACAGTGCTGTCTACGTGGGCGTGGAATTTGAACCTGTATCCGTACCGGGTGGCCGGGTTTCCCCCGGATCTCAATCCGTGCCTGCTGTCTGTTTCCCAGCGCCGCGTCTCTGGCGTCAAACGAGCATCAGAGCAGCCTGCTGTGCCACGGGGGGCCTGGGAACAGCAGCCACGACGAGGCTGATATTCCTGCTGACAGGACGCACCTCGCTGAAGGGATCGATTATCTCCAGACACAGCTCGTTCTCCGGAACCCTGGGGACAGGGCCTGTGCGAATCTGCGGAGAGAAAAAAAAATGCAAGAGAAAGAGAGAGAATTGGGTTTTGAAATGACTCTGCAATGATCAGTGTCTCATTGATTTTTATTCCTGTTTATTGCTTTAGAGTAAAAACAACTGGCACTTGAAGGACAAAGGTGCACTGGTGAAAGAACGGGGAACTGGACAGGAGGTATATGCACGTGAGTCAGTCTGCCAATTTGAGTGAGTGTATGAGTGGGTTTGAAAACATTAAGAGAAACTTGGGTCAGGTGATTAAAAATGAATTGGATCACAATATAAAGCAGCTGGTACTGTGATCATACTGGGATAGTGTTGATTCATACTTTCAAAGCATGAGACTGGGCCTGGGGGATATGAGTTCAAACTGCAAGTAGGATGTTGTCCCTCAAGCAAAGTGCCTTACCTTTATTGAACCACAGACAATGCTGCGCTACAAAATGTAAAAGCTACTGGCATTTCATTTCATCCCCTACATTACTAGCATATACGATCATAATTTTTATTCAGTTGTTTAGGGTTGTGGCCAGGCACACTTGAATAAGCTTGAGTTACCAGTAATATTGCTTCGATTTATAATAAAAATCTGAACCTGGGGCTACTCCAGCATGGAAATCTCCAGTGAGAGGTGTCATTAAGGTCTTTCCACCAGACTTGAAATAATAAACCATGCAGCCATGTCTGCAACAACAGTGTAGCCAGAAGTCATAACACCGTTCACCCTGCTCCTGTGGAGACCTCCCAGTGGAACTATGTTGCTGCTGGAAGTTGGTTGGCCAGAAGGGGGTCATGTGGTTAAATAATCCCCAATGCCCCAGCCCCCTAATGGGGATACTGTGCTGTAGGAGACCCTGTTCTTTGGATGAGACATTAAGCCGATGTCCTGATTTACTGTGGTTGTTCAAGACTCCATGACACTCATTGCAAAGAGTAAGGGGTTCCCTGGTGTTCTGGCAAAATTCCTAACCTGGCTGTCTCAACCTGCCACCTAATCATCCCCTGATTTAATTGCCTAAAAAATTGTTCTCTCCCCCTTCACCTCAGCTGTTGTGTGGCGAGTGTTCAGGTGCAAATTGGCTGTCGTGCACCAGACAGGTGGGTGTTACACATTTACACATTGGTGGTGGTGGTGGAGATGAGCTCCCCCCTCCCCCCCCCCCTTCCATCGCTGTGACGCACTTTGGGTGTGAGAAAAGAGCTAAACAACTGCAATTTCAGTTTTTTAAAAAATATGTGTTTTTCTCTTTTTTTTTTAGCATTAGTATGTTTGCAATGTGGCGGAAAAACGACCCTTGCCTGCATATGGGGACAAATTTTGCAATCTACTTTTTTTATATATTAGAATGGATGAACCCCAATCCTTTTCCTCACCTGATGGCTTGTATCGTTGGTCCTATGTAGAAAAAAAATGTTATCAGGCTCTGCTCTACTTGTTTGGTTATGCTAAACGATACGTCCGTTGTCAACCAGTGTGCTGAATTAATGTTTTCCGATATCTTCGCGTTGCTCTGGACCTGTCGGTGCCGCGGGCATTCCTAATTCCGCCTAATTGAGGGAAGCGCCGGAGCGTGCCCGTCGACTGGACAGGAGTTTAAATGAGAAGCAGCGTTTCTCTGTGCACGAGCAGGCGGGCTGCCACACTGAGGTGCCGGGACTGAGTAGACCCAGCCACGCGGAGCACGCTAGATAAAGCCAGCCCGTACCCACGGCGGATCGCTGTCAACATCGTTTTCGGCTGTCTGAAAGCGCCAGCCATTCGCGTTAAAACCCACGAGCGTCTAATCTTTACAATTTTTGCGAAGTTAATGATTAAGGAAACATGCATGCATAATGTGTGCGACTCCCTTTAGTCCGTCTGCTTAAAAAATTGCCATTTACAGGAGCCTATTTTAAAGTGCTGCTGCTGCACTGAGTATACATTACAGGAAATGAATAATTTTAGCCATGGGTGAACTGAGCCAGTTTATCTTGTAACATTTTCCATTTGATCTGATTGTTTGTAAGTGGAAGCCATTCATTTACACTGCTGTTACTGACTGGGTTAATGTCACACCTGAATGGAGAACTCAGACGAGATACAACTGCCGAGGAGGGATGGGAGAGAATCAAATTTAGTTAAAAGCTTCACCAAATGGAAAAGCTCTCCACTCTTGTTTCCATCTCAATAAAAGTAAATCCTTAACAGCAGGCTCTCCAGAGCCAAGGAAAGTCACATTTCATCAAATCCTATTTTTCGATCGTTCGTCATTTTTTCATTCCCCTACCTGCTAAAGGGGAACCGGGGTGTTTTCACACCCTCTTTTTACCGACACTACCTGTCTGATTGAAACAAAAAGGCAAAGGAAAAAACAACTGCACTGTGATCACTCAAACATGGATGGATTCATTTTGTTTAGGTTTCAGTACTCATTGAGCGGATTTGCAAAGACTGGGGACACCCATGTCCTGAAGGACTGCAATATTTAATGGCTCAGTTTTTGTATGTTTGATTGATGTCAATATTCATACATTCAATCCGCACATTTGCAGCTCCAGAGGTGGATCTATAACTAGCGTAGATAAAATTATGCTATTTTAGAGCTGTGTGTGTGTGTGTGTGTGTGTGTGTGTGTGTGCGTTTGCGTGTGCGTGTGCGTGTGCATGTGCGTGTGCATGTCAGTATTACTGTGTGTATTCTGTGTAATATCTGTCAGCCTTATGAACAGGGCATGATCGCAAAATTGGCTATTTTTATTCAAGGTGCATCCCAGTCATTTTTTTAAAATATTCTTTTGTATATCCCTCAGGATTGCATTGCCACGCTGCCTCATGATGATTAAGCTGCTTTCCCAACTTAAGTAAGTTTAAATGCTCTGGCTGGCCTGCTGAGCTCTTCCTGTGTCAGAGCCACTTCAAATATCCTGTAGAGAGCCAGATGAGGATTAAACAAATGGACTTAGATTCCTGAGCATTAGCAGGCAAAAAAGAGAGCAGAAGTTTCAGCGGACACGATGGAGTGTATGAAAGTGATTATACCGTTCTCGCCAGCTTAGCTGAGAGAAAGTATTCACAAGATGCCCGTTATAACCATCACCATGGCAACATCAATATGAAATGTTCTGCTGATTTGTCAGAGAATGAGAATCGGAGAATGTCAGAGTGTGATGATGAATAGAATCCTTCTACATTGTTATTGTAAATGCATTAAACTATCTGATAAGAAATACAATGTGCCAGGCCATCTAATTTGTATGGATATGCATTGGTTTTGAAAGCAAGAAGAGTTTTAATGGGTTTCTGTTACTTTTATTTGTTCATTCTTAACTTACTTTTTGTTGGAGCAAAAGAGGGGAGAAGGAGCTATTTTTCTGATAAATCTGGTAATGAAAATGGGGTTTTGAAATGCACAACTGGAAGGCATTGCGGAAACACACTTTGCATATAAAAAAGGCCTGAACCACATTATATTGTGACAAATATTCGCCATAACCATCAGTTTTGGAATTTTTTAAGCTTCATTTATTAATGGTTTAGAACCAAAACATTTCAAAGGAGCTGACTTTATAGACCAGAGTCACAACAAAAACTATGGAAACTTACATAACATTGACTCAGTTGACCTCCATGTTTAGCGCAGTGTGGTTCTGCTATTGAAAGCATACGGCTTCAGGTCCAGACAGGTAATGGGATCGGGCCAGCATTCTCTGCACCTCAGTACACTTATTACTGCCTTAGTGTGCAGCTTGAGGGTGTTTCTACCTAGATGTGTGTGTGTGTGTGTGTGTGTGTGTGTGTGGGTCTGTGTGTGTTTTAGAGAGACAGAGAGAGAGCATTAGCAGAAGAATAATTACCTTTGTGACCAATCTTTCCGTTCTCCGTATGTGCTTTGCAACTGAATTTTTTCTCACTGACTACGTGATACAGCTCTCAAGAGAAAGAGGCAGTGGGAGGGAGAAAAGATAGAAAAAAAGCTTACAGCGATTTTTTTACATTTGTCCTGGAAAGTTAATTTGAGACAGTGAAACCAGATTTATGTATGTGGACGCTTTGTGGAGAATGTGCGGGAAAAAACCAAGAGGGAAAAATCATGGCTGTGGGAAATGGGGTAGAATTCTCTTGCAGCCTCTGAGAGTGGTGCCTGACACGTTTCATAGGGCTTCAGCCAACCCCCAGGCCAAGCTGTAAATGTCAGATCAGTTTGTCTGACAGATTCTCCTTTAACCACCAATCCACAATCATGTGTCATTCAGCCAGTCATCCCCTACCAAACATAATTCAGCCACCCACACAGAGACATGTGCACACACACACACATGCATACATACACACACACACGCACACACACACACAAACACACCCACACACGTACATGCACACACAAACACACACACACCAACTCTCCCTGCCCAGCAACAACATGACTTAATGCCAATCACAGATCCAAGTCCTGTACTGTTCAAGTCTGAGCATGCCCAGTGAGCAGCATCAGCACAAGATAGCAACGAGCAGGTGTGTGTGCACTCTACTAGGCAGAGCAGCAGGGAGACAAAACAGCACCATTTTTACCCGTGACCCCCCCTTCCCTGTTCCATCAAGACCCAGGTGTGAGTTCACAAGGTCTGCAGCTGGTCCATGACTTTTGCCTGCAGTACTGAAGATCTGGGACAAAGACAGCTTCCAGAATAAAGCGTAAACTGGCCATACTGCCACCATGAGGCGTCATGCTAAGGGCTCTGTCCTTGCCGTCATAAGACTAGTGTCATCAGGTACACCAAAATTATCAGAAAGCCCCCTTCTACCGCCAAATCCCAGCCCTGAGACTTCGCACCACCCATTCACATCAAAGGCAAAATAAATGGTTTAGACTTCCTCTCTGAAGCTCAAGGTCAGAAAACAGTCCCAAATTCCCAGTATACTCCCTGTTCTGTTGAGTATGTGTTCCTTGGCGTCCTCTCCCAGGCTGGAAAATGGGCTTGAATGTGTGTCAGTTGGCCGCAGGGGCCTAGCCCTGGCCTGGATCTGTATTTGAGTCTCCTCACAGTCTGCCTTTCTGACTCAGAGGAGTATCACCAATCAGCTTTCACTTGGTCCGCTTTTATACTTTTTCCCTTCCTTCATTTAATTCAATGACTGTTCAACTGAGGCTCCACTGTTTCCATCTATCTTCCTTGGGTTGGCCTCAAGCCACTTGCGGATAATACTGTATATTCCCTGGCCTTTGGATGGCAACCCTGTCAGGTTCCTTTTTGGTTTAATAATGCTGCTTAGTGAGCTGGGGCCAGGTCTTTTCTTCTGGAAGTGAACACCACCCTTGCTGCCAAGTTACAACAGAGTCATTGATTCCCTGGGGATGAGTGGGTGGAATTTGCTGATTTATTACGAGTGTGACTTGTAAATTTTTTGCCTCACAAAGTGTACCACTCGCATGCATTTAGGCGTGTTCACATTTATTGATTGACTGATTTATATCTCCGCTGCTCGACCTTGAAATATTAGTATTGTTGTGAAATCCCCACCGAATCAAGCCGCTATTGCTGTGACTCCATCTGTGGAGCTGTTAAACAGTAGAGTGTCAGTGCATTCAGTACATTACAGGCATTTAGCAGACGTTGTTATCCCGAGCGACTTACACAAATTTTTATTTTTAACTTGGAACATACAAACTTATTTTTTACATAGCACATTGCATCCGTTTATACAGCTAGATATATACTAAAGCAGTGCAGGTTGGATACCTTGCTCAAGGGTGCAATGGCAGCGTCTTTCCTGGGAATCGAACATGGGACCTTTAGGTTACAACGAGACCAGCTCCTTACATTACATGCTCCTTACGCATTATACTACACTGCCCTCCCCCCCACCACCACCACCATCTCAAACGACAAACTGCTGTGATTCCCTTGCAGAACCTTTCCTCCTCATCCCTCAACCTTTCATGAAAGTGAAATATTGTGGAAACAGAAATAAAAGGCCAATGAAGGCTTTTCCAGGCCAGATTAATACCGGCAGACATCACGGAGGCACCGGGCACAGGAGCCAGAGGAATGAACAAGACATTCTTCCTCTCTGGCCCAGAATAAACTCACCTCAGTGCTCTCTCCACTGTAGCGGCACTAATACACCCAGCCCACAGGGGCCCGCTCTGCTAAACCACCTGGCATACAGCACCCGCAAAACTGGATCAACTTTCCCCTGCGCTGGAGCACCTCCTAGAGGCCATCTCATGAGTAACGGCTCCCTGACTGGGTTGCTCTCTGAACTCCCTCTCACCACTCCTAATTCCCTGACTCCATAGATTTCCTTTTTACAAACAGGATCAATTTTTCACTCTTTCTCAGAGTAAAAAGTTAATAGGCAAAAACAAAGGTTAGAACCTTCGAGACTACATTGAAAAATGATCCACTATCAACACATTTTCAGTAAAGATAATACAAGACTTCAGATGAGGACACATTTTTCTCATTTCCAGCCCCTGAAATTCCAACACAGGTAAGTTAATTATAAATGCAATCAGAATCTCTTCAAAATGAGGTAATGAACTCTCCAACTCATTAAGCCTGTTGAGCACTCCCCTGCAGTTGAGCACCTCTGAGAGGCCCTCTCATCATTATGGTTATCCTTCCTCCCAGATCACCCAGATCATACTCTGACCAAACTCACTCCACTCAGTATTTTTGGTCTCCAGCTACATCCTTCACTGATCTGAGATGATAAGAAATAATATCCACACTCCAATGTTACTTTAGAAGGCATCTGCTTTTCAGAGTGACCCATTCATGTTCGAGGTGAAGGAATACCTCTCTTGAATTTGAAGAGTATCCCATTGATATTCTTCAGCTTGCACATGCCAGAGAACATGATTCTCCAAACCTACCCCTGATTAGGAGAGTCTCATTGAACAAAGGATGCTAAATACTGCAAGTCATACTTAAACATGCTATAACAAGTTTTTTCACTAACACAATGGCTTGTAGTGCTTGTATTCCCTGCAGATGTCATTGGTGTCTTGGTTCCAAATGTTACATTCAAAGGCTGCGGTGTCAACTTTGGCCTGGCTGACAGTAATGTCTTCAGAGGCAGGCCCGTTCTCTATTAGTTGGCAAGCCATATGTTGCCAAATGTAACTAAGTGACATTGCCATATTGATGTTCATAGTAGTGAGGATCTGCAAGATTAGTATGATCAGACTTGGTGGCCCGAATTTTTCATGAAAATGTTATAACTTTTGTGTCAAAAAAAGAGGTTGGCTGTACTGTTTTGGCCTTGGTGAGTAAGGTAAATAGATTATGATAAGCTACAAAACAATATAACAACTGAGGATATGCCCGATATGCCCCCCTTACAAAATAGAATTATTAATAAAATCACATTTACAGCAGTTCTGTTTTGTGCCATGTAAACGCATGGGTAATTTGCATTGATAAAGCTTAATAAACCAAAGGCGCAAACATAAATACAGAGATATAAAGAGGAAATGGGACCACAGTTTTTTTTGAGGTGCTGATATGACCATCTCTGTTTTTGGACGCAGACGATGAGGTGGATCCAATACACCACCTGCGGAGGCTTCTCAGCTGCTTCTCTGTGATCACCGTTGGTGTAGGGTGGTGATAATCGCTATTTGGCCCAAAACCCTTCAAAAATGATTGTAAATTTCAGTTCAAAGCATCTGAGCTGTAGAATCCTGCCCTTGCCTTCCAGCTCTCTACATGATATTATTTATAGGCTCACTTATTCGCACTCTGCAAATTTAGCATGTTTCATGTATCATCTATTGCAGCCATGCATAATGCTATTGCAGCCATTTTCGTACCCCCCAGGCGAACACTTTCAACTTCTTCTCTATATGCCAGTGTGCCATCAAACTATACAAAAAGCCTATACAACATTAACTGGTCTGAGGTATGCTAAACTTATATATCCTCTTGTAGTCTAGATAAGAGAAGCGGAGGCTGGGGATTAAAGGGACCCATAAGGGGAAATGTGGTAAGTTTGAGTCTTTATTTCTGATGAATTGGCTGAATTAGAGAAATGAAATCAACTCTCTGGGCTTTTAAATGCGCATCTGTCTGGAGAGCTTTAGCACTGGAACGAGACCCTCTGTGTCAAAAAGTATGTCTATTCAGCCACTCACAACAGAGGTTCCCCTAAACAATTGTGGGTTTTTTTTTTTTTGCTACTGTTTTATTGTGACATATGCTCAATTTATTTTGCAGGGCTGGCCTTATGTCATTTACAAAGTTCTGTGAACGAAATGTCACATATTGCTCACAAAATCCCCCTGGACACAAAGGCAAATTAGTGTTTGTTTCATTCCACTCAGTCCCTCAGCAAGGGATAGTTACAGAAACCTCATCACATCACAAGGGACACCGCATTCTGGAATGGCGATGCTGCTGACAAATATGATCCAACTGTTCAAACAATTTTGCATTGAAGATTCCCATTCCCGGTGAAACACATCAGCTGTACTCTTGGGCAAAGGTCTAAACTGGAATTGACTCTGAGAATACCCAGGTCTGGTAATAGATGTGTAAAGTGTGGCGGTTAAGCAAATAAACGTAATGCTTTGTGGCATACTCTGCTACATTCTTCCCTTCTGCTGACAGTACTGCCCACTATTCATTCTCCTTGGTGAAGCAGTTGCTCATGTTCACCCAGGGGGAAAGTGGAAAGGTCACATTTATGACAGGGAATGCGGCGCACAGGGCTGCTGGAAGGACTGTTTGACAGAAGGCTTTATCCTTGTCAGATATGAGTTCATCTGTGTCATCTGAGCCTCTCAGCCTCTTTTCTCCACCAGTACAACTCTTAGAAATTGCAATGTACAGTACAACGTACTGTGTGTGTACAGTGTGTGTGTGTGTGTGTGTGCGTGCATGTGTGTGTGATGATCTAGGATGCCTTGCATGAGCTTACTGTACATATTCTGAAAATTCATGAACACACATTGCACTATATTTTCAATTCAATTCCATTTCATTCGCACAGTGCTTTTGATAGACACTAATAAACATGAACAGAAAAATAAGAAAACAGAAAAATTGGGGAAGGCTAGGCCTGTACCCCTCAAAAACAAGCAAGCAAGGTAAAAAAATAAAAAAAATTTAAAAAACGCCCAGGGGGAAGACAAACACACTCAAAGAGTGGTGAGAAAAAAAATTCCTTGTGGGAAAACAATGTCTGGAGGAACCCAGGTTATAGGGGGATTCCATCCTCTGTTGGCCAGCTTGGTGACAATAAAACTTTGCTAAATGGTAATAGGGGGGTAATGGGAAACTATCAGAGCAAATAATCATAGTGTTTGGGGAGATTATAGCCCAGGGTATCACACTAACTGTGAACCAGAGCGTTCAAGCATAGAATTGCATTTTAAAGTTAAGTCAGAAAATCACAATAGTACATCTAAGCCTCCATGTTGTGTTATGGACTGTTCCAGGACCACACCATGAGGCATGATTATTATTATTATTTTTTTTAAGCATGATTATTTGCATTTGCCTGGTTGAAATGCCATCACTGTATGTCTCTGGATCGACAATGATCTAAAAATTTTTGATTGTATTTTTCCCTTCTTTTTATGTGAAGTGACTTTTTATGTAAGTGACTTATGATGTTTTTTTCCCAGGGCAAACTTTAAACGGAATTTGCAATAACAATCATTATTGAATGGTTGTACCTTCTGTAATCAATAGGACACGTGTTCCTGGTCTTAAAGTCACCGACTTGCAAGTTGTATTACAGTATGTGTTTCCTCCTCAGCTGAGGATTTTGGTCTGTGGTGTCCTGTCCCGCATCTTCCTTTTGAGCTGCATCTTAAAATAGAGATTAGAGAACACAATCATAAAATGAAAAATTTGTTTTAAAAAATGTCATAGGCCATAATAGCTTTTTGTGATCCATTTGTCATTTAAAGCTCTAAACACCACGTGATTACCCAGTGAATATACTAATTAAATGCTGTAAATCAGTGAAAAACATGTAATAGTGTGAAATGACAATTACTGGGAAAACTATGCTGTTAAGCAAAAATATACACTTAAATAGACATTACACGTATTTGCTAAGTAATGAACTGACATAAAAAGGAGTATGGTCGGAGGAGTTTTTGTTCTCTAAGGTACTGTTCCTATTAACGTTCCCTCACTGGTTCACATTTGTACCTTAGAATATAAATGGGTATAGTGTACAATGGGTGTAACTGTGACGGTACTGCCCCAGTAACAAGCTATTGCATCCCAATAATTTTTGCCCATTTTTTCTGCTAGTGTAGAAGGCCCTGTACTGTTAGGAATTATACTCGTTTTAACAGCAATATTACTGTATAATAAACAGTACTTTGGTGTTGGTGCTATGCGTGTTGCTGTACTTTTTATGGCTGATGAAATATTACAGCAATGCAGTGACTATTGCAGCTGCCTCTCCTCCTGCAGACCCGAGTTTGATCCTCGCCATATCCCTACTGTTACATTATCGGCCTATATATGTTGCATATTCACTGTGTCAGTTGATCGATGAAATTATAGTTGCTTTTAACACATTTAAGGTGCAAAGTGTACTTTTTTTTTTGACAGTTTGGTACATTTTTTTTTTTTTTTTTAGTTTTTACCATAATACTGTTTTTTTTTAGCTGCACTATGGATAACAGTAACACTGTCAATAACAATGCAGCTCTGTATTTCATAAATACAGTATGATGAAGGCTATTGTAATTAAAACTACAGTAACTTTGCTGTTAGACGAATTAAATCAACTTGCTGGCTAATTGTTGAACGGTGCTGTAATTGAACAACTTTTTCCTACAGTATGTCCTCCAAGAAAATGAATAAAGATATAGGATCTGCAAGAAAGAAACGACAGTTTGAGCATCTATGGAGCTTCAGAGTGCTCATTCCATTTTGAACAGTCACTACTTCCCGCCATGTACTCTACAAGTAAGGTCCTCTTCCCTGGAATCCAAAACTCATGAATCAGATTTAACACGACTTGTGGATTTGTGGAAAACTGCAACTTTTTAGAGGGAAGAAAGTGACGCCCGCAGCGTATATTCCATTACCGGACTAGGTGATGTCACTACACGTTTAACTGGATTCCCTCTCCATTGCCCCCCGCCCCCCCCCCCCCCCCCCCCCCCCCCCCTCCCCCTCCGCACAAATGGAAAACATTTGGAGACAGAGGCGAAGAGAGTTGGAGAACTTTTTTTTCTAAAAGAGTGTGGGGAGGGGAAAGTTGAGCAGGGCGAAAGAACGTTGTCTTTAACTTCTCCCCCAGGAAAGGCATTTTCACTCAAGGAAAGTAATTACAAACACGGTGGATTACAATTTGCAATGAAATAATCGGATCGCCTCTGCTGTGAGAAATATTGTGGATTAATGTGGACGTTTTACTCCTTGGATTAATCAGTTCTTGTAGGTATGGACAACGCTTTCATTAATTGCACGCGCCGCTGGAAGCTGCATACATTCTTCGTATCTTAAAGAAAACCCAGATGCTTACAGTATTTCAAAATTTTTATGTTTCTTAAAGTTTTGCTAGTTGTTGTCCTTCCGTCGTTTTGTTTATGCTTTCACTTACTCGAACATGCTGAGTGCTGATTACTTATTTTTATTACTTATTTTTTAACTAGTTTCATCAGTGCAATTATGAAGTGCCCCTTTGTACCAGTCAGACATTATCCGATAAACTGGAAAACTAGCCATTGCGCTTGATGCTGCAGTTTATCCACAAATTTCTAAACTTGAACAGATTAAACTCTGAAATGTCTAACAGGCTATATTGCAGTATGTTTAGCCCACCATTTCAATTGGGGGGTGGGGGGTGGGGGGGCGCCACGCATTCAAATAATGGGCAGCAAATAGGCCTATAGCCGTTTCATATTTTTACGTCATAGGAATAAATAAAAAAACTCAAATATGAATAAAACCCATGCTTTGTGTAATACGTGTATTTGTACCGCGTTCGCGGGCGCATCTTTTCTCGTTAAACGTGCCCACCTCCTTGCCCCCATGGTTGTTAGGTAGGCTAGAGCCCTCCTGTGGCCTTGAGCGGTGAAGCATTTGATAGCTGGCGCAGATGTGCTTAGATGAAGTACTGCGGGAATTAGACCGTTTCCTGTTTATCCACAGCTGTGATTCTCGTTGACGCTCACAACGTGAAGATCTTTAGTGTACGGGGGTGGAAAATGTCCATAGCAATGTTTCTGGAACAGCTGTGGAATATTTGGCTGTTATGTCACTGTGGTTATACTATTTGGTGAAATTCTAGCTCACCGAAAATAAAATAAAATAAATAAATAAAGAGAACGCAGCTGCTCTACAATAAAGTTATGTGCGCGAGTTTTTCCCAAGAAATGACTGGTAGATTTTTTTCATTCAGTCTTATTCCTGATGCTGTGATTCCAAATATAATTATTTTATGCCCCAGATCTAGACCAAAGTGACAAGACAGTTCTTGATATTTTTCTTTGACAAGTCATCAAACAATCCAACACTGCTTTGTCATACTAAGTTGACCGCAAATGGAGGAATCATTCCAGAAAATAAAAACCCATCCATCAGGTCTATCCCTGGCCATTTCTGTCTACGAAAGGCATGGGCAAATCTGTTGGTGATTTCCTGCTCGAAAGCATTGGCAAGACTTCTTTGTATGGGCCATTTAGTAAAAGTTAATTTATTAGTTAATTTGTTAGTATTGCATCACTGAAAAATCAATGTAATATTTTGATGAACTTGAAGTTGTATATGATCTGGCAACTCACTGCCTCATTTGTGGCCTGTTACTGGTTTGCTCATAAAGTATTGCCAATGGCCATACTTTAAAGTAACTAAACAACCCCATGAGGAAAGGTGCTTTGATGGGAAAAACAGCACAAAAAAAAAACATTCAGTTACACAGCTGTGGCAAATGGAAGAGGACCTCCATCAGGTGTTGGGTCCAGAGGAAAAGGAAAGCAAGCTGGCTCAGAGTTAGGATCAGTGTACCACAGAATGTTCCAATGACTGGTAAAACTGTGAAGATTGTGGCTTGGGCCTGTTAACAGACAGCCTTAGTTTCAAACTGATGGTGGGACACTATTTCTGCTCTTTTGAGAAAAGCCCTAAATTGGCCAAGGTGAAAACCCAATTGGTTGCAAAGGGCCAGTCATGAACAATGGAGAAACATCATTGATTGGGAAATCCTGACCCTGTCTCCAAAGTACTGGTACCACTTTGGCTTCTTTTGCTAATAGGTTAATTTCATTCTAGCTCTTCTTCATATCAAATATTGTTGGTTTCTATGCAATAGTATCTGGACAAGTCTTTTCATCACATCTTATTTAATGACAGATTGATGCTCTATTCATCAGTACACAGTAGCTTGGTTTGGCTTGGCAGGTTTTTGAGAAAACCAGAGGATGCCTTTGAGGGATTTTTTAAAGTTGTTTTATTATGTTCTATTGTGTATCATTTGCTTGTATACAACTCTTCATTCATTAGTAGCGGTGTGTGTGTGTGTGTGTGTGTGTGTGTGTGTGTGTGCGTGTGTGCATGCATCCCACATCACCTTCACGTTTTAAACCCTTGGTAAAAAATGACAGTACCAGTCTCAGGAACAGGTTTTGTGGTGTTTTTCATGCTGTGCCATATCCGTATCATGGTCAGTGTGGGAAAGGCCACAGTCTGGGCATGTGCATTATCAGTGAAATGCTATAAGCTCTACAACAAAGTGAAAACCAGAGACGCTCGTATTTCTCAGCTGTACAGCTTTTAGAGCTGAGCATCCTTATGAATGTAAACAGGTTGTTTCCCTTCGGCTGAAATTAAATTTTTTCAAAAAATGAATTTTGTGTTTAATTCAATGTTTGCAGATTTGTAATGTCTTACGCAAATTACTGTTTTTCTTGGATGTCAGTACAGCCTTCACCAGAGCCTCTGTCTATGTGTAACTTATGAATATGAGGTATTTTCCTGCGTGCTTACAGCTATGAAAGTGATGTCACTTCAGGATTCTAGGCATAGAGCCAAGTTATCAGTTATACCTTTATCAGAGAAGTCCAGGAATATTACTAGTTCTGTGTAGCAAAAGTGAGAATAAAGGAAATCATAGATTCTTATCAAGATATATTTATCACTCTATGCTAAGGTGTAGAACCATGGGGACATTCATACAGAAACACTGATTTTTTTTAAAAAGGAGCCTGCAAAAGCAGGGGAATGCACCTTGTTCTGCATTCAAGTTGCCCACCTGTCTTATGGTGAAGGGAATGGCATTGGACAATTTGCTTGAATAAATCATTTTAGTTGTACAGCACATAATGTATGCATTGTTGCATGCACTCCTGTAGACACAAGGTGTGCATGCGTGTTGGAGACTTACTTAAAGAGAAACACATGGGTAAAAAAATATATTGAGAGACAAAACAGTAGCCTACATTCTTCTGTATGAGTGTATGTAATGCTCATGCACAGCACCTACCAAATGTTTGTCACCAGAAATGTTGATTTGAAAGCAATGATTAGGAGTCAGATAGACTTCTGTGTATGCAGTTATGCATTTTTAGAGGATGAAAAACATTTTCCCAGATAGCACATTTATCTCGATTCTTGTCATTCCCTATCTGAAACTATACTGACAAACCAAACTCAGATGATTGATAGGGTCATTAAACAGAACCCAAACAAGTCATTTTAGATAAATATTCAATGAAATTGTGTAAATTCGGGGAATTGGATGTGCTGTGCAAGAGTTTTAAAGAGAGCTGTGGGATGATTCTGAAGAGAAAGTACTGCCTTTTATCAGCAGTGGAATCTTAAAACTAGGTCTTGGTTCTCGTTTCAAGGTGACTTGTGTGGTCGTCCTTCATAAAGACAATTTTTCTTTTGGCCTTTTGGATTTTTATTTTTGGTGTTGATTCCTTTCATCTGTAGCATGATACATCCATATATAGTACTGGGCATTGATCATTGATTTATGTTGACATTAGTCCTGACTCCAGATCTTAGGTTTTTCCTAAATGTATTTATTTTTTCATATGACAGGCTTCTGGTCTTCTTCTTTTGTGACTGCACAGCTAAACACAGGCAGATTCTGATAATATAATTCACTTTCTCCTATAACATCTTCACTTTGGGTTCAATGTTGTACTAAGGTTCTTTCTCATGCCTCGATTTCTTTTTGAATTTGGTGTGCAGTGTGCACATACTTTTGAATACTCCATCTGTGGCACTTATATACTTACTACTAATTTGGCTTTCTGCTAGTACCACTATACAGTATAGCCCCATGATGAATCTCTCTCTCTCCCTCACCCACAGGTAGGAGTCAAGCGTCTCTCTTACCTGAGGAGGAAGCCATGTGGGTCGTATGGTCATCTGTGCTGTTCACCCTGGTGTGGCTGTCCATCATCTCCTGTCCGTGTGAGGGAGGCCGACTTGTGACTGATGAAGGTAACATTTTGTCACACAGCCCTTGCCTGCCCCTATAAAGGCAATATTCAACCTGCTGCATCAGTTGTCTGGACAGTAGTGTAATCAGTGAAGTGACAGTGGTTAGGGTAGAAGTATAGGCGGGTGCAACAGTCATGCCGAGCAGTGGTCACTTCGCTGCATGGAGCAGTGCTCAGAGCAGTAGTGTGGAGCAGTGGTCAGAGCAGTAGTGTGGAGCAGTGGTCAGAGCAGTAGTGTGGAGCAGCGGTCAGAGCAGCAGTGTGGAGCAGTGGTCAGAGCAGTACTGTGGAGCAGTGGTCAGAGAAGCAGTATGGAGCAGTGCTCAGAGCAGTAGTGTGGAGCAGTAGTCAGGACAGCAGTGTGGAGCAGTGCTCAGAGCAGTGGTCAGGGTATTTTTAGTTCTTAGCTGCTGGTACCTGGCAAATCTGTGTCCCTGTTCAGGATATTCTCTTAAATTATAAGAATTTCGTTCCACTTCTGGTTTGGTTCATACACTCAACTGTTTATGCTGACTTGGTTCTAATTATGCTCTAACAGAGCTCCATAACAAGGTCCTGTCATGGTTTTGTGTAATTAGGCAAGGTTCTACTCAGAGTTCAAAATATTGTGTTTGGGATCCATGTTATGCTTGTGAGTTTTTGGTTCAGTGCCCAAAGGCACAAATGTCACAAATGTCTGAATTTCCCACACACCTTCCCAGAAAGGACTCGGATGATTAATGTTACCTTCAGTGTTGCACAAGACTGCATTATTCTATTCACTGACCATTACAAAAAAGAAAAACACCTTAAGGGGGTATTTTGAGTGAACAGCTGAAGATATTGTAGTAGAAGATTTTCCAAAATATGAACTTATTTTTTGCATGTTCAAATGAAGAAGAGAAAAGTGTCTGCAAATGAGTTAAGCGTTGCTGGAGTGTGTCTTTGATGTTCTTGTATGCAAGTACCTCATCAAAGCTTCAGACTAAGATGAAACCATTCATTACTGCCTAAATGCAATTTTTCATTGTGGGCCACTTTTGTTTGACATGTGGCAGTTTCCAAGTTGTGGTGGGTGATATCTTCCATGAAACCTATAGAAACCCTCAATGTGTTGTATTGCACCATTGTAGCAAATATGTTGAATAAAAATAGATTTTCAGGGAGTGAACAAAACAAACTATTTGCAGAGCAGTTTCTAAAATGGTGGACTAATAAAGTAGGTGGCAGTTGTTCACAGGAAATGAAAATACATGAAAAAGCATGCCCACATTTGTTCCTGTATGCAGCATTGGCTGCTGTTGATGTCCCTGGTGGATCAGGGACAGTTTAAAAAAAATTATTTTAAGACAAGAAAGCTTTATCTGTCATCTGAGGCTTTTCAGAGGTTGTTCCCTCACTGTGAGAGACATCCTTACAACATGTCTAGACAACACTTGCTGCTAAATACGTTACATGCATTTAACAGGGTACTGTAACACAAGTGCTAACATAGCAAATGGTTTTTACAGTATCTCTTCAATTACCTTAAATTTCATGTTCGCTTGGCTCACTCTAATGGGAATCACACTCTCCATTTCCATGGTAACTGGAAGTCTTTTGTGCTTAACTGTGCCATTGCAAAATAAAACTACAGCAACACTAAAGAGCTACTAGTACTTTTGAGGCAAATGTTAAACATGTTTTATACAATGCTTTTATATGATTACATTAGCTAAGGAAAAGTAATTTCTTAAATGCAACTTCATGCTTAGGCTTAGTTTATGGAGTCTATGTCTTTGTGGTAAGGTTCTGGTCCATCCCTTGATCACTACGGTAAAGTTATGCTCCAAGCTATGTGTGTGCTTTAAATATGCGGTTGTTCCTTATTACTTCGGTCTGTGGTCTGAGGTTCTGGCCTCCCTAACTATCTGCAAAAGGCCAACATACAATGAGACCCGTACCAGTGTCTGTATGGAACATAAACCTTGGACAAACCTGTTTGGGTTTCCCTTCTCTGAGATTGTCATTGCCTGAGCCAACCTCCCTTTGCCTCCCGAGCTCTAGTCGAATGTGAAAGAGAGCTTTTGATGCAAAGAAACGTAGTACACCACAGTCTCCAGCCTTCTGAAATTTATAGCTTCCTGCTGAGTTGTCATGTCTTCACATGCACAGCGCCTTCTGAACACATTCAGATCTTGTTGCTGAAGAACAAGGTCTGGAAAATCTCAGAAAAATGCAGCTTGTCTTCACGCCTTAAAATTTTGAACATGCTTATCCATGTTATGCACAGGCACCTAGAAGGTAGTGTTAAGTGTCAGAATCAAGGTGAAAATAGGACGCTGTCTTATGCTCCCAGCAGCGCTTTTCCATGTATGTAGAGCGCAATCAATGACGTTTCCTCCACTGCGGTCTTCATCAAGCGTGTGTTAGCATTCACGTTAACCCATATTTTCAGGGACATGTCAGTGGAATTCTCAGGTGATGGATTATAATCACATTTATGAGTATGAAAAGTAATATTTGAGTTAATAACATCATTTTTCTCATCCTGGCGTGCACCACAGATGGGAGAGTGAGGATTCATAAGCTCCAAATTGGTCTAGCCATCATTTGTAATCAGGGGCACATACATCAAATGTTCATAGTCATTTCTAACCCTCGCCTTTAAGAGGACATTGCTTTCTGTTCAGTTTCTGTTTGAAACACCTGCAGCAAAGTTATGAAGTGCTCTTCTTTCCCACATCTTGTAATTATCCCGGGCCTTTGTCAGTTCAGAGCTTCAGATTTGACTTTGTTAGATTACCTTCAGTTAGGATTAAGAGGAGTAATCATGTGCTGTCAAAGCATCCTGCATGCAACTACAAAATTGAAAAGTAATCCTGACAAGGAGTGTGATCTATGAAATCCTGTTTAATTCATAATTAAAATTGATCCAAGGAAATTTTTGCCTGTCATTACAGGAGAAACACTGGGCTTAATGTAGTTCTGCACTTTTCAAGTTACCCTGTTAGTAGATTGAATAATCAAACTGAATCAAGAAGTCCTTCATCTCATTTTATCACTGGTTAACACTGAATCTGGGAAAACAAATTTGTTACTTGCTGATTTGAACCAGTCATTGTTTTGCTGTGGAGAGAAATAGTTTTATTAGTTCATAGAAGCTAGTGATTGACAGAACCCAGTATTTCCCCTAATTGTATAATTCATGAATTATACACTGTTTAATTAAAATATACATTTGTGGTTATTCCTATTTTACAGTTCAATCCCACTGCCATTGTAAATTTTAACATCCAGGTGCCTCTTTTTAATACTGCCGTTGAAACTATGCCCCAGTATTGTACATGAGCTGAGTTGGAAATGGGAGTTGGTTAAATTGCAGCGTAGGCCTAGTTCTTGTAGCCCAGGCACTGCCCAGGCATTGTCTGTTTCCGCTGACTCTACGGATAAGGAGCGTGTTGGAGGGGGCCAGGAGGAGGGAGAGGAGAAGGGTGATGGGGCATTGCATTATGCTTTAGGTGTGAAGATTTTGCTGTATGGAGAGAACAGGTTTTTCTGTTGATGAGATCAGGCCCGTTTCAGTGCGTACTGACCACAGCGCTTATTTCTCTCAAGCACTTTTGGGATCTGTCCAGAGGAATGCTCGTAGTTTATAAAGAGCATTCCTGGTTATCGCTGCTGGCTTAGCGTCAGTTTGCTAAAGCTGCTGGTGTTCCCACAAAATTGTTGCAAAGCCCTTCTGCCCTTGAATTTTCCTTTGAAAGAACACTTTTTCCCAGCATGTACCACTGCTGTTCCCATTACTGAAGCTCTTAATGCCAAACCTTGTGGCAGATTGTGCTGTGATCTGCAATGTAAATGCGATCTCTATCTGTTAAACAACCCAGTATAATTGTCACAGGATGTCTTGTGGTAAATACGATTAGCCTGCTTTTCTCGGTGCTAGTCCCCCTGGCCACTTAGCTTAGCTGTCTGCCTGATGACCTTCATTGTGACCTGTCTCTCCCGGCAAGACTACATCTGACATTTCTCCGGGAAGGCAGTTGCCTGCCAAAGAACACAGACTTGACGTCAGAGTCAGAAATGCAGTGAGACTTTCTGTTTCCCCCCCGATCCCTTTTCAGACATTTCAACTTTGACAATTACATTTTTGTTGGTATATCCAGGAGGAAGAAAAAATATTTTTGCAGGGTGCAGATGAAATCCTACTTTATGTTGTTGCAAAGAAGAGGAAAAAATCCTAGCACACAATGAACTCCTTATTTGCCATTACAGTCTGCACAGGACTGTGTGTCTATTGCTTGGTGATGGATGATGAAAATGTAATTGATCGTGAATCTTCTGCAACCCTCCCAACGCAAATCGCTCATCCACGTCTTATTTACCATATCTGACCAGTACTCTACCCATTAGGTGATTGGCTCTGGTGGCTCCTACTTATTCACTCGACTTGCTCTTGAAGAGATCATATTTTTCAAGCAAGGTTTGCTTTTAGTAGAAAGTGCTGACTCATCATTTGTGCTAATTGAGTGTCTCAGTGTGGTGATGGAGCATGTTAATGTGAGGACTCAGAATGTTAATATGGTGACTCGAAATGTTTAATTTGTGACTCGGCATGCTAATCGGATGATTTAAACTCTTGTAGTTGTGACTCATGCTAATATGAAACTAAATATGTTAATGAGGTGATATAGCATATTAACCTGGTGCCTCAGTATGTTTCTGTGGTGAAGGATCATGGTAATGTGGCTGCTCATCATGTTGTTTTAATCACATTTAGCATGTTAAATGTGTCAATTCAGTATGTTTATATGGCTATCAAAGATGTTAATGTGACAACACAGTGTTAATGTGACAGTTTAGCATGGTAATGGACATTACAGAAAGTTTAGCTGCTCCCCACTTACAAGGTGATCCTCATACCTGAACTTTTCCAGAACAAAAAAAAACAAAGCTGAAATCTCTGGTCTGACAGCCAGTTCTTTTTAGCATTAACCTCAGAGGCTGAGAGAAAACGTTTCCATCAAGTGTCACCTGTCGCGCATGTCAGTCACGCAAGATGAACTGTCATTCCCCTCATTCTCATGCAGGCGAAGACTGTCATAGCATTTAAATGGTTTTCAGACAAGCTGACTTTGGGTCTTGCACCTCCAGATTTTATTCTTGGCTCCAAATGTGTGATGACGTTCATCTTTCTGAGTCCTGCTTTGATCTCTTTTCCTCTTGCTGAAGTCTACTGGAGTTGACATTGAAATGTACAGTTTTGAACCAATTTATATTTAAGACATTTGGTTGCCTTTTTTGAAGATGAAATGTCAGCTCTCTAGTGCATCATACATCCAGATGACACATGTCATTACTGTACCCAAGGCTCTCAGTCTTCAGAGCTGCAGTCTGAAAAGCTTTATCATTTATGAAACAGACATTCTAGAAGATGAAAAAAAGATTGGCTGAATCTAAACAACAGAATAAAAGGGTGCTTGGATCTTAAAATATGTATTTTAATTGTATTTTATCTGGGTTTACTTGAATATTCAGCCAAATCCAAAAATCTTGATCGAAATTGTATTTTTTAGTGTGCAAGGGTTCTTGCACAGATCCCTTATAGAAAAATATTTTGGTTCCCCCTTCTGAATGTCTCTGCTGGAAACATCATTGTCTTGTCTTGTCAGAATAGCTGCACAGTCTTACGTGTCTGTCTCAGGTTGAGCTGGCCTCCGCATCAAAAAGGCTTTTGGTCTCTAAACAAAGGGATGGATTCAAATTCCAATTAATGGTTAGGGATCTTGGCTTGTGGTCATATCTGTTCCGTCTGTCTCTCCACAGCCGTCCGATGCCCCTCCCTACAGGTGGATGAATGGAGGTTTCCCCAGACAGCCAGACACAACATCACAGGTGCAAAACCCCCCCATTTGTATTGCTGCTGAAGTCATTTTTCACCTCATGTTCAAATGGCATATAACTGACCTCCATCAAAAGGCCTGTCAAAGCTGTTTCAACACGTTAATAGTTTTCATTACACAAATCTAATTTACCATTTGACAAACTGTCTCACAGGTATCTTTATGTAAGAGCAATAAAAAGAACGTAAGATCAAATATCTTGTCATTCTTTTGTTTGAAGAATGCCAAACTTGTGTCAGCTAGGGCTGATGAATGAGGTGCTTTCTGACATCAGTATTGATTAGTGAGCCATATGACTGGTTGACTGCTTGATTTGCTGCAAATCCAATTGATCCCCAGGTTTCAATCTGGTGCGGAGGTTTGGCTTGTTGAAGCTCACGGGGGTGAAGAAGATCCGGAACCCCAACGGGCCTGTGATCCTGAGACTTGGGAAGGTGCCGCTCACCCAGCCCACTGAGTAAGAGGCTCTACCCCCACCTGTGCTTATGTTCTGAGGAAGTGATCTCTTTCATCCCTGTGGTTCTTAAATCCCCACTGCGCCCATGACCTGCTTCATGAGTGAAGTTAAATTCAGTGTGGACTATATTAAACCAGAGTGTGGACTAACGTGTGCAGTGTAGGCTACTAAAAGATTACAAAATGTAGATCACTATCTATGGTTACACATAAATATGGTTTTAAATGTGTGGCAAAACAGTTACGGTATGTGAAGAGTGCTTTTAACTAGTTGATTTTAATTTGGTGCAAATGTTGATTATGTAGCAGGGCAGAACAGCCACTGCTGATGTTATTATGTTATTATTATTGTTTGTCTGCTGCCAATCTGTGGATGGGGTCATGTAATGTGACTAAGTTTCCATTTAAGGTCAGAGTGATGGAATGGAGAATACAGCTGATATGATTTACATTGTCCCCAAAGAAGATCCCTGAGTTTTTGTTTTCAATATTGGGTACTGAGTATTCTCCCAGAACCCCAAACTCAGAGGCTACAGTAGTATGATTTGCTGAAAATTTCTCATTTCTCAAACAATTTCTTCTTCAAAAAATGCCATAATTTGCATGCAGTACTTACTGTATTTCGAACCCGCTTGAATGCCCAGGTGTTTGAATAAGCTTACTTTGTGTGCTCAGTACTGTAGGTCATTCCATTGTATCAGCACTACTGTGCTGTCATTGTGTTCTCCCACTGGCCAACTGAATAAATGACTTGTAATTTTGCCAACTAGGTCAGCCTGAAATTGTACTGCCTTCCATAGGCTTTTCATAGCCCTGCAAAGGCATGTGTTATGAATGATTAGAATGATTTAGAGGTATGATGAGTGGTTTTTGAAATCAAACTTGCTCTCATGCCATCCCTTGCATTCAGAGTACAAATTCATTTCAGAAATTGTAAAACTTACAGAAATAATATTTTTTATTTTTTCTCCCATTTTGGGATGCCCGGTTATATTTGGAGGCTCATCCTGTCTCTCTCTTTTTCAATTCTGTAGAGAACGTACAGTACAAGCGTGTTTCTCATGCTACCAAACAGCATTACTTTTCCCTCAATAGTTCAGCAGCCGAGCTGTAGTCATTGTCTTGCTGTAGGTGGACTGCAGGGTCCCAGTTAGCCAGCTGTTGTGAAAATATGCGTGTAGAACCCTGTCAACTGAAATCATCCCTCCCCCTGTGACACTGCAACCAATTATGTGCTACCCTACAAGGCTCCTGGCCACAGTTGGTACTGTCACAGGCTGGATTCCTTTCCAAACCTTGGTGTCTGCCACTAGGAAAGAGTGCCTTTGGAGGACATGCCCCCAACACCCCTGGGAAATATTCTGTAGAAGCTCAGAGAAGCTTGGAGCATTTCTAAACTCAGTTGTGCCAAGTTTTGACTGCTTTTGTCAGTTAGCTCCAGAATTACACCAGGTCCTTCTGAAATCTTAAATCACTGCAAGTACATAATTAGCTAACTGAAATAATTAACTGAATTGTAGTTTGAATTGTAAGTCCTTCAGGAAAGGAAAACATTACCTTTTTCCTGCACAGTCTATAAACTATGTATTGGACAAATATATAATAATATTATAATATCTGATTATTTTGTTTGTAATATAAGAACCATGAATGTACACACCATGCATTTGAGAATATAAGCTTATTTAAGTGTAAAATGGCATAATATTGCAAACAATAGCTACTCACCTTTAGTAAACTCACAGTGTAGAGTTTGAGTTTTTGTGTTTCAGTACAAGCAATATTAACGACAGGGAAGTAAGAATGCCTCATTCCAGTGTGTCAGTTTTTTTGTCCGGCAGGGTGGAAAATATCCAGATACTGGAGTGTTCTCCTGGATGAATAAAAAAAGTCCTTTCTCCGCCAGTTGAACAACTGATCTGTTGATCTCTAATCGGATTGTTTCAACTGCAGTTCCATCACTTGTGAGGAATTCTTACTTCAGGAGAAATTGTCTTCAAGACTCACAGAACAGAGGGCTTGCACTCTTGTATCTCTCAAAGCGAGAAAAACAGAAGAATAAACAAAGTCAATGCAATCCCCTGCTTCACAGAATGCAGTTGAAAATTGAGTCTTTCTCAGAGGCAAAAAGAGAGGATTTGAGTAAGGCCCATGTTTCTGTTGGAACGGAATGCTCCTGTTGCATTCAATTCCATTTCTGGCAGTGGACTGGAAATGTCAAGAGATAACTTAAAGAGACACTTCCATATATATTCTGTAATAAAAGAAAGCACAAAAGGTGTTCTAATGAGAGAATAAATCTTTTTAAAGTCCTTAAAGGATCTGAACATTTGCTGTGTGTGTGTGTGTGTGTGTGTGTGTGTGTGTGTGTGTGTGTGTGTGCGTGTGTGTGTGTGTGTGTGTGTGTGTGTGTGTGTGTGTGTGTGTGTGCGTGCGTGCGTGCGTGCGTGCGTGCGTGCGTGCGTGTGTGTGTGTGTGTGTGTGTATGTGTGCGTGTGCGTGTGCGTGTGTGTGTGCGTGCGTGCGTGCGTGCGTGCGTGCGTGCGTGCGTGCGTGCGTGCGTGCGCGCGTGTGCGTGTGCGTGTGCGTGTGCGCGTGCGTGTGTGTGTGTGTGTGTGTGTGTGTGTGTGTGTGTGTGTGTGTGGAATGTCTGTGTGTGTGGAACATGGCCTCCTCTTCAGCACACAGGAAGGAGCACAACGTTAATCGTCTCAGAGGAATGCAAGTTTGCAGAGATCATCATGCGCACAAGCAAGAGTGAAAGAGGTTCAACTGCAGTTTCCCTGACTGTGATTGAACAATATTTATGCACAGTGGTGGTTGGTGAGCTGGAAATCTGTGGGGCTGAAAACTAAAAACTGGGGCTGTTTTCATTCATTTTCCTTGATTAACAAGCAACAACCATCGGCACATCTGACTAATCAGCTGGCAAGCAACACACAGCTTCTTCACATCGTGTTAGGGAGATTAAATGATAAATTAAATTTAGAAAAATTTGTCTTAATCACCAGCGAAAAAGATACACCACTCTGTTAACTACTGTGTCCGCATTCAGCATTTCCCCAGTAATAATAAAACCTGCGCTACAAGATTTTAAATCTTAAAGTTTTAAATCTGCACATCTTTACCATGAATATTCTCTGAGTGTGAGTGTGACAAAGGAGGAGGTCTCCACAAATGATGTTTATAAAATGTGCATAATTTTGCAATACAAATAATTTTATTACTTGCTAAATGGCCTAATAGAGGAGAGCTGGCTATATCTGATGGAGTTGAGTATTTTAATTAATCACTGTATTGATAATCAAGGAAAATGACTGAAAGCAGATCGAGACCAATGATCAGTTTAAGGAAAAGTTTTCCGCCCCACAGATTTTAAATTCTCCTACTGCCACTTATTATGTGTTGCCAATGGAGTATATCATGTATGCATCAAAATGATTAATACACAAATTACTTACTTACTTCATATGAAACTGTGCAGACAATTCCTCCTAGTCTTGATTTCCAGATGCAAAATCTCTGTCTGAGCATCTGGAAAACAGTGGTATATTGTTATTACATCACAGCTTAAGGGTGTTGTTTCAGCCCGATGCTTTGCATCGTACTTTCTTGCCTTCTTTCTTACTTACATGTTGTGTATATCATATACTGCATGGCTGCTTTGATAGCACTGCTTCTGTGTGTCCTGCCGAGTGCTTCTACTGAGGTTCACTGAATTGAGAGAGACGGGAATGGATGAGGAAAAAGATTAAGTTAAACAGGAAGAGAGAGGTGATTTATTCACGGTATGTGAAACGGGTGAGAAAGATGAAGAGAACTGATAGGAGGAGACAGATGTGGAAATTCAATGGCGGCTGAAGTTCTGTCTGAAAGTTTTGAAAGCTTTGCTCATCAACCTGCCCTCAAAAGTCTTCCTCTCTGCATGTGTTTTCCAGAGCTCCAGGTGTTTTCCTCATCGGAAGCGCGAGCTGCAGTTATTTTAACCCCGCCCACACACGCCCCCCTCCCCTTTTCCGCTCCGGCGCAGCTGTGCTGTGATTTCAGTGATGCAAATGAGAACACCAGCAGAGTTTGCTGTTGGGGACCTTTAGTGTTTCCACCTGTTACTTTTACATCTGCGCACACACCCTCCATTACCTCCCTCCCTCTATCAGTAGCTTCCTGTCTCTCTCACTACCTTTTGCTCTTCTCTCTCATTTCCTTTAGTTACATCCTCAGCCTCCTTCTGTTTTTTGTTTTCCCTCTGCTGTTCTTTTTTCTCCTTTTCTGCCCTATCCCTATGTCTTACTGTTTTTTTCTCTCTCTCTTCACCTCTTTCTCTCTCTTTCTTCACCACTGCATTCTCCAAGTTTAATAGTTAATTCTCTGAAAAGATGTCATCCCACCCCCTGAGATGGTTCTTTTTCCTTTCTCCCAAACTGAGCCTGTGATGGATGTGGTGGTGACTCACCGATTCGACTGATAGGCCCCAGCTTCCTTGTCAGGCCGTTTGAGTAATGCGCATGGGACACAAGCTTTTTGTTATGACCATAATAAATTTAACTCTGGTTGTTATGATCATTATCAGAAAATGTCTTTGGTACCGCGGCATCAGAGAAAATAAATTATCCAGTGGGCTTAAATATGACACAGCAGACGTTTCATCTTAAAGCTCAGGAGTAAATTGTAGACAATAACCGCTATGATATTAATACGCAGTCATAAACAGTTATATATAAACAAAGGAAGGAAGGAGGGGTAGAGAGATTTATACATCCATAATCCAATAAAACCATTAATTTATTCTTACCTACTGCTCTTTTTCTGTCTGAGAACTCCCTGTTCTGTCCCTTCTTCTCTTACCTGTTCTACCTTATGCGGTTTCAGCACTCAAATCTCATTTTCCTGTGCAGTTTGATTAATGTAAACTTAAAGCTTACGACATGGAATACTTTCATCCTTTTGACATACATCAAATTGCAAAATTAAAAAGGTTGTCAGAGAAATTGCTGGCTCTTGGAGAGAAAAATAAGAAAGAACAGACAAAGGCGGTTGTTATGAAAATAGCCTGTGCCATCTATGCGATAAATGTTCAAACAGGGCCAAAAATAGTTCTTCATTAAATGAAGCACTTTAAAACTTCAAAAGTGAAAAGTCTCTCCCCGCCACCCCCCTCTCTCTTTCACTCTTTTCCCTTTCTCTCTCTCTCTCTCTCTCGCTCTCATTCTCTCACCCTCCCTCCTGCTAAAACATTAAATATAAAATAGCTTCTATTGCCAAAGTGGCATACATTCACTCCCTCCCTCTGTGTGATTTCGGTTCTTTTTTTTTGGGGGGGGGGGGGGGGGGGGGCTGACTGTGTTTACATATGGGTTTCAAACTGCTGCTATTTCCCTTGGATTCTCCCTTCTCCTTCATAAATCAGTGTCATCTGGCTTTGCTTTGAGAGGGAAGCCAGATGCTGAGTCTCTGCCTGACTGTGTGTGTGTGTGTGTGTATGTGCACATGCGCATGTGTGCGTGTGCATGTGTGTGTGCGCATGTGTGCATGTGTGTGTCTCTGTTCCTTATGCTTTAATAATTAGAATATTACAAAAAGTTATCTTCGAGTGTGAACCACTGGACTTAAGCCTGAGACCATGTGATGTTGACACCCATATTTCAAAGAAGATGAATGTCCAGGATTATTGTTTTATCCATTTTCTTTCCACTGTGAAAGCTATGAGCCAATACGGCTTAAGATTCCTGGACCTGAATTCATGAATCTTATTTTTGAGCTGTTTGTTTTGCTCTCATTCTCCCTTGGTATGTCTCTTGTTACACACTTCGATAATAAGGTGTGCTTGCTTCCAAATCCCACCATGCATATGCATATATATATATATATATATATATATATATGCACCTACCAATCAATCACATTTTAACTGCTTCACATTATACCCTGACCTGGCTAGGTAGAACTCTCTGGATGGCATGTCGGAAGAAATAAGAAATCATGGGAGGAACTGCAGTATTGGGGTGGGGCAGTTCAGGGTGTGGGATCACATGGTGTGTGTGTGTGTGTCCGTGCGTGTTTGTGCACGCGCGCGCGTGTGTATGTGCGTGTGTGTATATGGTTATGACCTGTTTCTCAGCAGTGTATGCATTTCTCTCTGTGCGATAGGTGGAGTGCCCCTGGTGGAGTAATCTGTTACTTACATGCATGTGTTTTTCAGTCAGGTGTTCCCCCATGGGCTGCCAGAAGAGTTCACTGTGGTCTTCACTCTGCTGCTGAAGAAAAAGACTGTCAAGGACAACATCTACCTCTTCCAGATCTCAGATGAGCAGGGCTACCCTCAGGTTAATCTCTTTCTTTCTTTCTTTCTTTCTTTCATCTCTTTCTGTCTCCTCTCTCTCTCTCATACAGCATGCACATTCAGCCCCATCTATCTCACTCATTGTCAAATGGCTTGTTCTCATCTCCTTTTGTTTCACACCAGATATTTCCATAGCAACCGCAGTCCATTT